>NC_090727.1:93937605-93965105 GCF_036898095.1 Palaemon carinicauda | reverse complement strand
GGATGAATACCATTATGTTTTAGTTTGTCCTGTGATTAGCGAAATAAGAGAGAGATACCTAAAGCCCTACTATTGTAGAAGACCTACCACTTTTAAATTCAGTCTGCTCCTCAATACAAGTAGTGCTAGAGAACTGAAAAGACTTGCAAGGTTTGTTAACCTTATAATGTCTTTATTTTAGATTTAATACTTTCTAGGATTTTCATTATTCTGGTATTATTTTTCAATGTGTGTACTTTCCTTTGTCAGAATACCTTTTATGCTTTAATTAAGTACTTGCTGAATATATGTGTACATAAATATAGTTGTAATCTATTGGTCTCTTCTTTTTGTAGTTTTTGTGTAAAATATATATATATTTGTGTAATTTTGTAATTCTCATACTCCGGAAGGGGTCGATAGAATAAAATTTGCCTTTGCAAATTTGTCTTTGCCTTAGGCATTGAAAATTTGCCTTTGCCTTAGGCATTGCCTGAACTGTGGCCGTCGTTCTAAAAATGATTTTGGCGGGAGAAGCTAACTTAAAATAAACCCACCTAACCTATGCTAAAAGCCGTATCCTATCCCAGGGGGGCTTCGCCCCTCCGGACCCCCCCCCCCCCCCTTGCACAACAGTTTCCTTACCTACGAGTACGAGGGGAGAAGCTAACCTAAAAAACATTATGACATTAGGATAGGTTTCTTACTATTTAATCATGTGCTGCTTAAAGATTTGGGGCTGCTTTAATCTCTTATGATACGCTTTCAAACAGCCAACATAACTAGCATAAAAGTTTGAAAAATCGCATTTTTGCCATTTTTTTTCGACATATCCATTCAAGAAACACAATGACCTTCCGATTGTAGCTGAAGGGTATCAATAATTGAAGGCTTTGGCCCAACCACGCAATTTCATAAGAAGAAACTGTGATATTTATTTTCACTAAGTTTCTTTCCCCTACAAAAGAGAAAACGTGAATCGGAATCTCTCAAGAAAGCCAAAACTTCAAATGTCTCTTTGACAATTTCTGAATTTAGGGAAATATACCATTATCATCCCTATGCTTCTTTTATGCGTTATTTTGTGGAATGAAAATGCAAAAGTATACACCTTTATTAACATACTCTATAAAAAGTAATATAATACATAGTAATGCATTACCCAATTAACTAGACGAAAACAGCAATAGCTGATGTATAAATACTTTTATTATGTTCGTATGAAAAACGTCATTCTATACTTTCGAGATTTGGTAATTTCCCAAGCAAGGAATTACAACAAAATTGCTTCTTTCCTTAGTGATAGTTCCTTTATCCAACGCCATCCTTAATCTGTAAAACCGATCAGTAGAGACAATGTTATTAAACCTTAGGCAAACAACATAGAAGAACGTTTTTCGCTAGATAAAAAGCTTCTATCTTTCAAAAGTTCAAGCTTACAGCGAATGTTTTCATGTTAAACAGCCTGAAATGTGTCTCTTTTTTATAGCTTATATATGAAAGATCTATTTCAATGTTGGTACTGTTCTAAAAGTCTTTTATTTTAAATGGGCTTTACTTGATCCTGCTTTCCCAACTAGGGTTGAAGCTTATCTTCTTCTTCTTCTTCTTCTTCTAATAATAATAATAATAATAATAATAATAATAATAATAATAATAATAATAGTTAACTGAATGGTCTCCCAGGGTCTTCCAGAAAAGTGCAGAACTTGGTTAAATATGGCACTTGGTAGAGCAGTAACAATCTCTCGAGAGAAACCATTTCTTGGAAACATAATTCCTCATGAAACTTCAGTGATATTTCTCAAGTCCTTTCATGGTTTTCCTAAATAACAAAGGCCGAAGTGTACCAGGATTCTTCTTCTTTGACAAACATTTTTATGGACAGATATTTCATCTTAGCTTCCAATGACCCTAGAAAAAATTCTGAAACCCTTCATAATATTTACTATATTTCTTTCGTTATGAAAATATAAATACATTTTAATAACGTCGTTTATATACATCATTATTTCCTAAATACAAATAATATATATTAAGAACTACATAGAAACAACGTCTAATTACTCCTTTATCATGCATGCATATATTACTTATAATTCTAAATTTGATATAAATGATATACAAGGTAAATCAGATATCCTCCTCAAAATCATAATTATATCCTGGCTACTTTAGTGTGTTTAAAACACATCCAAAGATAATAAAAATAACTATCGACATATTTCATAGGCATTTCACATTTACTTATTTTCATTATGGAATAAAAAGTATCTAAAACTGTTAATCGATAAAACAACTATTGGAAGAAGCAGTTGAGAGAGAGAGAGAGAGAGAGAGAGAGAGAGAGAGAGAGAGAGAGAGAGAGAGAGAGAGAGAGAGCTAACGTGAACAATATGAAATACAGAACTACCATATAATGTTAATCATATTATCCAATTGTGCTAAGAAAAATTTATACGAAGAAACGGTTTTCATCCAATATTTTGGATCACTCATACTTGTCACGCGAAACATTAACAAGGCCTTAGATGACGCTGTATATAAATTTTCTAATGTTTATAAGAAAGGCATGAATGAGTATGAGCGAAATTAAAAAAGTATTTTATTTATAAAAAAATAAAACTAAGTAAAGAGATATATATGGATAAAAAACTGAAAAATATTCAAGTTGAAAATGTATGTAAAAGTTACACCACTGGGGAACGCTAAGCATATCATCTTTTGCTTAATTTAATTTACAATCGGTAATCTCAAATTAATCTCAGAATCCCCAAGGGAAATCAACCAGGTAATATCTCAAATGGAATGAACAAGAGATTTAAACTAATAGTTCCTGACACGACTGATTGGAACTCTCCATCGGGGTCAGTTCAAAAGTAATCCTTAAGGAAACAGACGTCGGAACGAAATGTATTAAGTAGCACAGCCTCTTCCTCTTTCACATGGCAACCTCCTAATGTCATTTCCTATTGAAATTAATTTCATAATATTACCATAGCTGATTACCAACGAGTTCCTGCGTGAGAATATTTGGTGAAAAATCGCAAAACATAAATAAATGGTTACAAATAGACATCCAAAAACAACAAACTATGAACCACTCGGATACCACATACATCAATGTCAACTCTCAATAGCACATTTTGCTTTCCATCCAATCAAGTTAATTTTTTGGAACTACTTGATACAACGGTTAGTTATGTCCGAGAGAGTGGCTAGAGGTTTAAGGTTTAAAGGCCACTCACGAATGGCAGAGACAAAGGACAGTGACAATGCCCAGGAGACTGACCACACAAGCTACGACCAGGGAGGGCCAGGCAATGGTTGCTGATGACTCAGCAAGTAGAACTACAGGTTCCCCCTAACCCAGCATCATAAGCTCACAGGGATTATGAGGTTGCAGACACTACAATAAAATATCAGAGTTTGAATGGGAATCAAAACCCAGGCCACCGATCTCCAACCAGGGACGTTTCCAATCCAGTATGTGACTAGAATGCTGGAATACTCTTATTACGGTCCCACGCATACTGTTTAAATGACTGAGCTTGGCACCCGAGTTCATCTCAAAAACCAACTGGTGATTACGTGCTTAAAATATGATTGAGATCCGAAATCCATCTACGGCATTTTCATCGATATCTTATGGACAAACAAAGAAACGCAGATAAGCGCAGACTATTTTTCATACTACGCTGGCTGAGAATAAGCCCTCCGCGATTAAGGGCTCCGTGTAAATAAATGAAGGCGGAAAGAAATCCTAATTTATTTTTCTCAGAGAACAACCCCTATTCTGAAGAGGACTTCCTGGTGGCATAAGCAACTGCCGTATATAAGTAAATTGCACAGCTTGGGTAAAGGACTCGACGCGATGCTGGTGAAATTTTATGGGAATGTTATTTGCTCGTGATGCAGAAATATGATTGTGAATGTGGCAGTATGTATTGGGGGTCACTCCTCGATAGAAAGAATGTCTTCATGTTGAAAGGCTAATGTTGATAAATGAACAAAGAATTAAGAGTAAAAATTGAATTTCCGACAACTCAACCTACCGAGGCAACTAAAATCGGATTACCTAAGACATTCCATTTTCAAAATCCCGAGTATACACTTACATCACACATATCTCTTTTCTATTTATTGCGATAATCTATTAAGGTAATATTGTAAAAATCTGAGGAATTGCATGAATAACATAAAATAAAATGCAAGAAAAATTGTCAATTAATCAAAATAGAATGATTGATTGAAAGGATTGAATAGGGTCACTTGGATAAGGAAACTTGAGGCATTGACTTCACGTTTGCATGGATTAAGTTAATAACGAAAAAAAATAGTCCAAGACGAGTCACAAAAAAAAAAAATTTCTACTCACTGCTCCTACTATCTCCTAATTAAACTAAAGAGTTTTTACTACCTCTCCATTCAACCAATTTCCATTAACCCTTCATTTAACCAATTTTCAACACCTCTCCATTCAACCAATTTCCATTACCTCTTCATTTAATCAATTTCCGTTACTTCTCCATTAACCAACTTTCCATCACTTCTCAATTTAACCAATTTTCCATTAAACCTTCATTCAAGCAATTTTCCTCACCTTTCCATTCAACCAATTTCCATTACCTCACCATTCACCCAATTTCTATTACCTCTCCATTAACCAACTTGCCATCAACTCTTCATTTAACCAACTTGCCATCAACTCTTCATTTAACCAATTTTCATTACCTCCCCATTCAACTATAAATCGAATCGTTATGGTATGCAATATTGAATTAGGAAACTGTTGGCTCCAACTGTATATAATTGCACATAATACTTCAAATTCGCACAACATCCAAATTTTAAACGTAACTCCATTAAACTCTATAATTCCATCCCCCAAAAGCTATTTCTAATCCGTTACGCAGAAAATGACTGGATCAGACACTTCACATAAAGGGATATATTTAGTTTGCAATTTGTACAATTTCTGCGCCGATGAAAAAGCCAAATGACATTTCTAATTCTATGCAAATTGCTGCTCATTTGTCCATGACAAAATTGCTCTGATGTACTGCACCATTAAGCCCTATTCAGGAGTTGGAAAGTTATCCTATTGACAAGTCCAACTCTTTTTCAAGGATCTTTTGACATATAACCAACATGTTGCAATCAACTCTCTTATAAATTCCGTCCCCATAATGTTGTTGTGACTGGCAAATCATTCTTTACAAAATTGTCATGTTAAAAAAGGATATTGTAATATTTAAAACCACCCTCTTACAAAAAAAAAAAAAGACGGAAAATTAGTGTATGTGTATGCATACAAACACACACACACATACATACATATATATATATATATATATATATATATATATATATATATACCTTGTGGATCTTTGATCCAATAGTAAAGATAGTTAGTTCATTTCGAAAGATATCCGTGGCTAATCAGAATTAATTCCTCTCTCCATATCCAAGAGACGGGGAGAACACGAGTAGTCATGCGTTTGGCAATGTCCCTTAGCGTGACAGGACATATATATATATATATATATATATATATATATATATATATATATATATATATATATATATGCTCTTTATTATATAGGGGGGATTAAAAACAAAATTTAAATATAAGGCTGACGACTCCAAAAAAATATCACCAATTACCTTTACAATTCCAGTAGCTGTAGTATGACATATGCATCTGTATCCTTTAATGATATTTAAAGTGGTATTTATTATCAGTCCCTGATTCATTGCGATTTTACGAAGGGTATGTATTCACCCATCTCTTTTTAGTTCATTTATTTGTTTGTGAGCCACTTTACAGAAAAACTACTGTATCCATTTTGACCAAACTTCGTAGTCATGTTGGGTGTGAACAAATGATGAATCTGTAACATTTTCGGTAAAGTACATCAAATGTAAAAGTGCGCATCGGTACTTTGAAAATAGTCGCAATGTTAAGTACTTGGCAAATATTTTGTTATAGTTTTTTTTTTTTTTTTTGGGAGCAACACTACGCAAAAAATAGAGACTTTATAAGCCAAGGACGAATCCACTATATTTTGAGGCTAGTACATTGAAGTACAAGTATGCAATGGAGTTAGAGCAAAGGAACACTGCATGGAATAGAGAGAGCATGCTTACTCAGTGCATCTCTAGTTCTTAATATATTTTCTTCAAAACCTAAAGGATTTGTCCTTGGGTCATACCCCACATGTTATATTCATGGAAATAAATAGAATAATGATGTGAGTTCCTTAACATATAAAAAGTTTCGTTTTCTGTCCAATGAAAACCTTAGTAATTGATTCATCACTTTTATCATACATTCAACATCCGTATACTCATTCGTTTTAGGAAACTTTCCTTCAAATAGGGAAATTAATACACCGTACACTCATTCCTTTTAGGAAACTTTCCTTCAAATAGGGAAATTAATACACCGTATACTCATTCCTTTTAGGAAACTTTCCTTCAAATAGGGAAATTAATATAAAGTTAAAAATATTACTCTATAATCAAATAAATAACCAAAAAATAGAAAGACCAATAACACAGCAATCTCTCTATACCAATTGACGTGACCCTTTCTCTCGACATTTTGTGAATGCTTGAGCTGCCTTTCAAGTTAACTATGAACCATGAAAATCATTTTTACCAACAATTTCCTTCCCAGTCATTTCACATCTCAGAAAAGGAAAGAAGCAGATAACGTGTAAGCTTCGCTTTCAAATAAACTATCCGGTTCTACACTTACGATAATAAGTAGTATGAATCATGCTGCAAGAATCAATTCCTGCCATTGCAAGAGTACCGAGATACAGAAAACAAAAAAAATAGAGATAGGATTATTTAGAATTCATGTACAGCCATAAATGGCAGAAGCTATCATAAATCAATCATTTACTTTAAAAGTAAACAACATTGTGTAAAAATTTCAACTACAAAGCTAAGGTCCTTATATTTATAATTTACTAGAATACTAAAGGAATTGTAATGAGACGCTATCGAAGTCTCAAAAGCTTTTTAAAGAAAAATAGTAAAAATTATATTTTGAAAGTTTGGACTTACATACGTTTTAGGGGAGGGAGAGAGAGAGAGAGAGAGAGAGAGAGAGAGAGAGAGAGAGAGAGAGAGATTAAGTAATTTTAAAGATGATAAATTTCAGCATAAATTCTTCAAGGCCGATGATTGGAATTTTTATAGAACTGTAACACACAATATCAAGCGAAACCACGACAAGAATGAATTCAAGTGTTTCACCTAAATTTTTAACATAAAATTTCTTTCTCTCAAAGTTGCGAAAAACTATCCTTAGCGAACATAGAACACACAAAAAAAAAAAAAAAAAAAAAAATTCTTTTCTATGCTACTGAGTTATATTCCATAAGGTAATGGAATTACCATCCTTTTCTAATTGGAATTCCATTAAAAAAGTTAATACTCAGGGACAAAAAATATTCCGGTCACAATCACGACAGTCTCTACCTAACAATTGGCCGGACTCGGGTTCGAGTCCTTCTCAAGCTCGATAGTTTCTTGCAGTGTCTGCAACCTAACCATCCTTGTTACCTAAGGATTGGGGGTTTTTTTGGGGGGAAGACTACAGATATTACCTGCTGTGTTATTACTAGCCAATGCTTGGCCCTTCCTGGTTCTAGTTTGATGAAAAGGGGGCTTGGGTGGTGATCATATGTATACTCGTATATGGTCAATATTTAGAGCAATGTCACTGTCTCTTGCCACTACCATTCACGAGTGGCCTTTAAACCTTCAAGAGTAATTTAAACAAAGTTAACAGTATAAAGAAAAGAAACCTCTCTTTAAAAGAAAGACAAAATTTTACGAGAAAAATTTACTTCTACGTTTCTTGTTCCTCCTCGTTACCCTCGTCTGTCTGGATGACCTTAATGGGTCCCTGACTGAGCCCTTTTTATCCTGGGTTCCTTCTCCATCCAATTATCCGTCATTATTTTCCTCTCACGACGTTTTCCCAGAAAAGACATTGTCAATTTTATCGGGATCTTACCTCGGTTTTCTCTTAACCATCTCTTTAGCATCTCTCTTCAACCATGTCCTGGTGTCGCCATCTTCATAATATATTTTCTCTTTCCATACTAAATTCCTGCTTACACCTTTTTGGTAATTTTGTGCGCTACTCATAGACATAACTGTTTATGTACTACAATATAAGTACAGCAAACTACAAGTATATTATGCAATCTTAAGCCTTCCACCAATCCTATCTAAATTCAAAAGAAGACCTATCTTCTTTGTCTGCATCTTTCCCCACTTCTATGTAGGGTCGATGTTTCTGGTCAGCTTTCTCCATCTAACTATAGAAATAACTCTTTATATAATAAAACGTAAGTACAGCAAACTACAAGGAAATGTTATTTAATCGTAAGCCTTCCAACATTCCCATCCTATGCAAACATAAAAGAAGACCTATCTAGCCGGTAAATTCAAAATCCTCTCCTAGATCAAGAATAACCAGACATAGATTCACCGATTCATGGAAAACAAATTCGTCCTTCTACATTTACACCTGCTCATCATTCGTTTCCAGATATAATCATCATTAATTCCAGGTAATCCCTTCCACCTTAGAGCGAGTTCTCCCAATATTATTTTGCATGCAAGAAAAAAGGTTATACAGTTAAAATTTATAAAAACAAATCTCTAAAGAATAAAATTTCAGTGCATTTAAAGTTATTTTAAGTAATATTTATTGCAGTTGGGTTATGTTCACTTTCAACTAAATCGAGGAATTCCCAAAGGACACGAGTATCACAGCCCCAAAGAGACAGAGGAGAAGGATAGGAAATATATGGGTGACTCAGAGGCGTACAAAACATTGCAATAAAGTAATCAAATTAATTGTAAATAAAATGTAACCATTCGCGAGAATTTATAGCTAAACTACCACAAAGTGCATTACAAAATTTCCAAAAGTTGCTATAATCTTATTATGACTTCTTGGTCTCTTCCTTTGAAAATTAAATAGATTAAAAGGAAAGGGGCTTAAAATCAGAAAAACTTCATACAACGCTTTCCACGTTATTGATGTGAAATACGTAACTGAATTCAAAAAATGAAAGAGACGGCAAACTTTAGAACAACAGTATAGGCTTTAAATAAATGACAATAATATTATTCCAGCCCAAAAAAAAAAAAAAACGCCATATATCTATAAATTTTATTAGCATAAAACGCGTTGAAGGATCCTGTCTGCCACTCCAATATCTCTTGTGTTTGATGAGCACCACAAAAAAATACAGATAAATTAAGAAAATAACCAACTGTTCACATCAGAATTTACTGGTTGTTTATATATATATATATATATATATATATATATATATATATATACATATATATATATATAGAGAGAGAGAGAGAGAGAGAGAGAGAGAGAGAGAGAGAGAGAGAGAGAGAGAGAGAGAGAGATATCGGATATCACTGCGCAAGGGACAGCTCATTATATCAAAATCGGAATTGTATTAGTAAAATTTTAATTTGTTTTTCAAAGATTATTCAACATAAGTTAACCATATAAGAAGAAATTTAGTCCAGCCTTACAACATCATAAAACTTTAACTGATGGAAAAGAACAAAATCATTTGAAGTGACAAATATATTTTCTATACAATATGTACCAGTATTGACAGAGGTAGTGGGCCCACCTATTTCTATTATCATACTAAAATGGAATACCTTTATTTTTCTAAACGAAAGAAGTGCAGAGCATATTATGGAAATATAACAAGGCACAAACCGTCGAATCACAAAACAGTTTAGTATGATTTCGTGTAATTACAATAAGTAAAACAATATTGGTTACTTTTGAATATCATTGTTCTTTCAAGGGTTTAAAAACACCTCATGAGTGGCAGAGGTAATTGACAATGTCATAGCAGGACAATGCACTAGAGAGACTAACATATTAATCAGCGCCCAAGCCACCTCTCCACCCAAGCTAGGACCTGTGAGGACCAGCCAATGGCTATTGATGAGTCAAGCTCAGACTTATAAGATCCCATAAACCCACAAGAATGGTGAGGCTGCATACAAAACAAAATTTGATAAAAAGGAAATCATAAAGAATCAATAAGTTAGCAAAAAAATAAGACTTGTGAATACCAATACATGCTGATAAGGAAGGAAAGGGTAAACAAACCGATGAGGCAATAAGGATAAAGTGAAGGAATAAGAAAAGATCTAATAGATCTCACAAGACAAATCAAGGCTGAGGAAAAATAACAAACATGAGAGCTCAGAAATAAGGTCTTCTTCCCAGAAACATTAAATTGGATTCGAAGTTGTCATTCATGTGTGGTGTTTGGGTGGAAAGACGCTCAAATTTCAAACTTTAGACCTCGAGGGATTTTCTCTAAACAGTGTAGAGGCGGTAATATTGATTTTCATTTTTCATTTCAAGTTCGTTTTTGTCACATATTCTTTTGTAAAATTCCTACGCATTATAAAAACCATTTTAGTTGAGTCTGGTTATGCATAACGCATATATGAATATGTATAATAATGATTAACTTTTAACTACATTTTAAATTTCAGAAGCCAATTTGAACTAAAAATGAACCCATGTTTTAAAGATACCAATTTCCAAAGCAAATAACGAATTTTTCGATAAGAATCACGGGCGTACTGATACAAATGGTATTTCAACTTATCACAATTAGCAACGAGAGATCTATTTGTTCCTCAAGATAATATTGCAATACAAACTCCCTATTCATGTCAGTCGTTTCTTATTGACTGACATCCCTTTTCACTTTTAATGAAAGCGTGACGCGACTGAGGTCTGGAACTGGGCAGTTGCTGTATGTTATCAGAGAGCGAAATGGAAAGTTCTATTATAAACTTTTCTTTAATAATTCCTTAGTTTCCAAAATGCTGAGGCGAACTCTACTCATAGCCATAAAACTTTGGCCCTTTTAAAATATTTCACGAAGGTTGGGATATTTCGACTAATATTTTTAAAAAGAATAAACAAATTCTAAGGGTCAATGGCAGTCTCATTCATGTTGATAAAACGCCAAAGCCATGTGACTGTCCAGGTAGGCTACTTGGGAAAATGAACGAGCTCAGATTTTTTTTTTCAATTTAATAGTTAAAAAATATTCTTTTCAAATGAAATAGTAAGTTTTATCTTTATTTCTAAGCAGTCTTCTCTTTCAAAAAAGTTGTCAAGAATATTGTTGATTTTTTTTAATGCATCAAATGGAGGAATTATAAAAAATGTTTTTCTTAACATGAGCAATGTCGTAAATGAGAAATTGAAGGGGCACAAACACTAACTGAATTAAGAAAATAGTCTAAGGATTAATTTTTTTCTATCAAAAAGTAGGGCAGGTAAATATTAAATCATTTTTATCAATATGAAAGATATCCAGAATCAGAATCTACGAACGTCATATTATGATACAATACGAAGAGTTTCTTTCATTTTATTTTGTAATATATTGAAATATTATAATAAAGTTGTACTCATTTCAATAATCAGTCTTATTTTCGTAATGAGATGTTATAAGAAAAATGTTCAGAAATTTTACGCAGTTAAAACGAAAGGTTTTCAACTTGACACTTTCTTCGCGAATCTCTGAAGTTACAGGAAGGGGAAATCTTATAAATTCTTTGCATCTAAAAACAATATTTGAGATGAAAATATAAATACTACATCGAAGAATGATCATAATGAAAATAAATGTGACTGAAACGCAAGCATTCGTAAATTTCAACACCCTAAAATTTAAAACCTTTCGATTATTCACTCCTCTGATTCAAGAAAATATTCCCTTGATGCAGGAATTGGTCATTTGATTAGGTTATATAATAGCAAAATCTGTCAACTTCACTAATAATTGTCCAAAAATTCTTTTTATTTAAAGTTTATACCGATCAACACATTGATTTTTCCATACTTCTCTTTACACATAATTATATATACAGATATATACATAATTGTGTTACCAAACATAATATATATATATATATATATATATATATATCTATGTGTGTATATATATATATATAAATACATTTACATATATATTTATATATATAAACATATATGGGTATATATAATCATATATATATATATCCAAGCGTTCTCATATATATATATATATATATATATCTATATAACATTATACATATATATATATATATATACATACACACACACATATATATATATATATACATATATATATATATATATACATATATATATATATATATATATACAGTATACACATATACCGGTATATATACAGACTATAGATATATTCATATGTATATATATATATATATATATGTGTGTGTGTGTGTGTGTGTGTGTAAACCCACATACAAGTAACAGTGCAGCATGTGTGTAAAATTATACCTACATATGTATAATAGTATATACAGGTAAGAAAAATATTACACAGACATAAAATATGAGGGACAAAATTCCTATGACAGAAACTAACTTGTCACTTAGGTCGGGCCCGCTTTAAGAAATGAAAACCGAGAAAAATGTTGAAGCAATGTAACACTTTCCTTTCCAGTGTCTGATGGAGCGTTTACTATTTCGAGCTCCGACACCAGAACTTCATTTCAAAGTTAAAAACAAGAGTTAGAAGTCAGAGAGAGAGAGAGAGAGAGAGAGAGAGAGAGAGAGAGAGAGAGAGAAGCAAATGTTTTGCATGAAACATAGAGGTGTTCTCTATGAAACATCCAAACTCTCCCATCCTCTTGTTAACGAAAAGAGAGCGAGCACTAAAAATCAGCAGCAAACAGGTAACATGAATGAGAGCGACACTCAGCTGATGCTATTACCTTTCCCCTTCAATCGAAGTACCACCGCTGATTCAAACTCCCATTCACATACCTGCAACAGAACATTGGATTGTGTAAGTAATATTGTTATTTGATCAAGTTTCCAATAGTTAGTAACAACAAGCAAAGCGAATCTAGGAATGGAACTTCAAAAGCCAATTTAGAAAGTTACCCTACAAAATTCGCTTAGAACATCTTAGAAACTCCAGGATCATGAATGCATATTTTCAATTTGAGTTCAGTTATTAAGAAATGCTAAATGAAAAACTGACAAAACTACAAAAACAGACAACCTCAACGCGCTACTTCACCAGTTTCTTAAAAACTTGAGAGCTCAAGGAACGTAAGGTGCTAAATCTGAAGAATGTTGATGAGTTATGGACCTAACACACTAAACTGCATCATTAATTTTCAAGATCTTCCAGAACAACAATAGGTTATGCAATAAGAGGTCATTAAAGCTTACATGAAAGATAGTAAAGAAAGCTTAGTTCCTCCAACTACAGGGATAACTACTTCCCTAAAAATGCAACAAACTTATTACTCTAAAAATCGCTTATCATCAATAAAAATACAAATTCTTATGCACCAGAACTACCTTACTGAATAAGGCGTATAAAAGGCTCGTGTGTAAGAGCATAGAAAGGATATAGGATGGGAGAATATAGGCTGGGAAAATACAACTCTATTTACAATAACTAGAGAGAGAGAGAGAGAGAGAGAGAGAGAGAGAGAGAGAGAGAGAGAGAGAGATGATGTGTAATGGACGAGTTCCATTAATAGCCTAAAATTTATCAAAATCTCTCCCAAAATATTTTTTTCCAAAAACTCTGCAATTGTTAAATCAATAAAAAAATATTTAGATTTCTTTTGTTTTCCATAACGGTTATAGGTAAATTGTCCATTCGAATTACCTGTAAGCTTAGTTAAAACGTGAAGAATATTCTCTTTTGTGGTAACGAAAACATTCACTTAAAATTATGGATCACACATCAAAACTACCGTTGCATCATCTTAGCTTCCTATTTGACATTTCTTACACAAGAAATACTTTCTTCTTTATCTCAAGAGTGCACTTGGAGGATTGTACGTGAAATAAGCTGTGTAGGATTTATAAATCACTTACGATAAAATGTGATCAAATATATTTTCTTCTTCCCCGTTGTGGAATCGTATCTAAACCCTTGGAATGGTGTAGAGTAATATACACAACAATTCATCCTCCCCATTGTCCACTCTAACACTGATAACTCTCCTTCCAAGAACGGCCATCATTCTGAGGTAATGGTGAGGTTAATGGGAGTCCTAAAAGGCTTTCTGCTTTTCTCTTGAGTTTCCTTCTCATTCCTTTTTCTGCATAGTGACGTTCAACAGCTTTCACGGAGTTTCTTTTGTTTTTTCTAAAACTTTTTTATTTATTTGTTCAGGCTATTTCCAATAAATGTTCTTTTACGTGGTTCAAAAATATCTAGCTCGGAACTTCTGTAATTGGTTGGGACGGACCGGGTCCAGTAATTATACATGTTGGTAAATATTCATTATAGAACAATATTAATCATTAAGTAAATAAGAATTGTTGCTGGTGCATTTACAGGTACTTTGAACTATACTGCTGCAGATACTCAGAGAATACCAATATCTTTAAAACTAGATGTTTGAAAATTCCAAAAGTTGTGACTAAAATATCAAATTTTAAAAAGGAAACACACACAAGACCACCACCTATTCTAAGGTTCCCAACCTGACCTATCCTAACCTAGGAGCAGCATCTCTTCCTACTTACTGATCGGGGGAGGAACTACCCCGGCCCCCTAGACTGGGTATCCTTTCCTCACCCTTAGACTAAGACTCAACCCTGTATTTTCTTCCAAACGGCTTCATTCCTGGCAAGGTAAAACTACATCATAATATTTCGTGAATCATAAAACCAGCTTCCTATTGCCGCATTTCAGACCAATATAAACAATGTTTACAAAATAAAAAAAAACGATTCATTATCATTATTTAAGCTACAACCCTAGTTGGAAAAGCAGGATGCTATAAGCCCAAGGTCTCCAACAAGGAAAATATCTCAGTTAGGAACGGAAACTAGGAAAAATAAGTCTTCCAAAAACGCAAACACTTCTCTTCCTAGAATCTGTGAATGCAATAAATGGTAGAAAAAATAATTTACTGCCAATTGGACAACCATTTATCTTTTCTGGGAATCCATCTCTCTCTCTCTCTCTCTCTCTCTCTCTCTCTCTCTCTCTCTCTCTATAACAGCCTGGCACCTTCTTTTACCGACGGCTTAAAACTAGTTTCTCTCTGCTTTCACAGATAACACCTTGTCTTCAGTCTTACTCGTTTTGAGACATCGATTCATTTACTAGAAATCTTTCATTGGAAATAATAATGTCTTTAATATGTTGGAATCTATAACTACAAGGAAGGTAGAACAAAGAAAAAAAAATAATGTATAGTGTGGAGGACTTTGAAATTTGTCTTGGAAAAAAGTAGATTTGCCTCACTTGAACATTTTTGCCTAAAAACTTCGGCGTAAGCTAAAACGCTTCAAGGATTGGACTGCATCTGACAGACTGCTATTAAAAGCTGGTAGAATAAACCGGAGATTAAGCAAGGTTTTGTATGTGTGTGTACACACACACACACACACACATATATATATATATATATATATATATAATGAACGCTGGTGTGTGTGTGTGTTGGAAGACTTGCATTTCTTAGATTTTCATTCCAGATGAAATTGCAGTTAGAGCCAAAGAGACGCAGCTAAGACCCTTAGGTAATGCCTACAGTGAACCGTGGGATGTGTGCTGACAGCACACATCCCACGAGCGAGAGCTACGAAGGAATAGTAGACAAATCTTCACGCTCTTTTGCAAGTCTTCATTTATTATCCGTTCATTCTCTACTAGTTGCATCCATCATCATCTAAAATTTTCTATATATTTGTGAAGACAATTACGAAAATAATTAAAGACTGTAGCAATGCCAAACACTGCTCTTCGATTCGTGTTAAAGATGTGAAATCTTCCAAATTTCCTTAGCGGAAAAGATGATTCTTAAGCTGAAACGAATTTGTAATCTTGAAAGATTTCCCACTTTTCTTTCGTTTATTTTGCTCATTTTAAGGAGTTCTATTAGAATGGAGAGAGAGAGAGAGAGAGAGAGAGAGAGAGAGAGAGAGAGAGAGATATGTATGCGTCGAAAACACGCAATTCTTCTCTGAAGATTTTTTGAGAATACCTCTACTGCTCTAGAAACTGCATTCTCTTATGAAGACTTCTTCGGC
Organism: Palaemon carinicauda; assembly: GCF_036898095.1. Lineage (NCBI taxonomy): Eukaryota > Metazoa > Arthropoda > Malacostraca > Decapoda > Palaemonidae > Palaemon > Palaemon carinicauda. Next base: position 93,948,979 of record NC_090727.1, on the reverse strand, counting down.
CTTTTTTTCTTCTTACTTCAGAATGAAGAAACTCGGATCTTTTTCTTATCCTTCCATACTCTCTACTTTTGCAGAGTTTCCACCTTATTCTGCAAAATCTTAATTTTTGGTAAATCAACATAATGGACTTTATTTCTTATTTTAAATTCACCCTCTCCTAAACTGATCAACGACTTATCATTAGTTCTTTTCGTATTCTTTCAATCTTCTCTCCCGTTCTCATTTCTGTCTCCCTCTTCTTCCTGTGTTTTTTGATGGAATCCTTTCAAATAAATCAACTTTTAGTCTTCAATATTCTTCTTGTTTTGCTTTTCCAGACTACCTTCCAGGTTCCACTTGTCACTGCTCCCTTCTTCACGATGTATTTTTCCTTTCCTAAAATTTCTGCTCGGAGACAAAAAAAAATTTGAAGCCGACATGGCTCTCCTGAAGACTTTCTAATATGAAAAAGGCTTCATGAGCACTTTATTAAAACTAAGCCTGATAGAGGAACTCTTTAGTGTTGGGCCAGCGGAGCTCTCCCCTTCCCACTGGAGGGGGAGGGGGCTCCACCCTCCCGCTCTCTCTGGCGCGGGGAGGGGCTCCCCCCCCGCTCTCGCTGGTGAGGGGAGAGGCTCCCCCCCCCGCTCTCGCTGGCGGGGGGAGGGGCTCCCCCCTCTCGCTGGCGTGGGGAGGGGCTCCCCCCACGCTCTCGCTGGCGTGGGGAGGGGCTTCCCCCCGCTCTCGCCGGCAGGGGGATGGGATCCCCCCCGCTCTCGCTGGCGGGGGGGGGAGGGGCTCCCCCCGCTCTCGCTGGCGCGGGGAAGGGCTCGCCCCCGCTCTCGCTGGCGGGGGGAGGGGCTCCCCCCGCTCTCGCTGGCGGGGGAAGGGGCTCTCCCCGCTCTCGCTGGCGGGGGGAGGGGCTCCCCCCCCGCTCTCGCTCTCGCTGGAGGGGCTCCCCCCGCTCTCGCTGGCGGGGGGAGGAGCTCCCCCCGCTCTCGCTGGCGCGGGGAGGGGCTCCCCCGCTCTCCCTGGTGCGGAGAGGGTCTCCTCTGCTGTCGCTGGCAGGGGGGAGGGGGTCTCCCCCCCTCTCGCTGGCGGGGGGAATGGGTCTCCCCCACTCTCGCTGGCGGGGGGAATGGGTCTCCCCCACTCTCGCTGGCGGGGGGGGTGTCTCTCCCACTCTCGCTGGCGCAGGGAGGGGCTCCCCCCCGCTCTCGCTGGCGGGGGGAGGGGCTCCCTCCCCGCTCTCGCTGGCAGGGGGAGGGGCTCCCCCCGCTCTCGCTGGCGGGGGGAGAGGCTCCCCCCGCTCTCGCTGGTGCGGGGAGGGGCTCCCCCCGCGCTCCCTGGTGCGGAGAGGGTCTCCCCCCCCTCTCGCTGGCGGGGGGAGTGGGTCTCCCCCCCTCTCGCTGGCAGGGGGGAGTGGCTCCCTGAGAGAGAGAGAGAGAGAGAGAGAGAGAGAGAGAATTTACCGGTCTGTCATAGAAAAACTTATAAAATATAGATCTTTCTTAAATTTTCGAACAAATAACTCCACCAAATTAACGGAATCGCGACTTCATATTCTGGAAGAAAATTCAGAAGTGATATACCCTAATGGCTGTTATATCTCACTAAAACGTTTCGAAACATTTATTGCAAGGGTTTTCAAAATACCTTTTATTAACAATAACGACAGAATTTTCTCTCACCATTTCCCCTTTGCTGAAATGTGAAGGCTGGTTGGCTTCTCTCTCTCTCTCTCTCTCTCTCTCTCTCTCTCTCTCTCTCCTAAAGAAGCTATTTCAATCACTGTTGTAATTAGTAATCCTCGGATTAAGCCGTTCAGTAATCGTTTCTTTCTTTTGAATAAGTTTCAATATTCTATTCTTGCTTCGGTTTTTCTATTTAGAGCTATCTTCAGTTTACCTGTCATTTTCTCTCCTTGGTTAAAAAAAAAGTATATTATCTTTCGTTTACCAAAAATAATAAAAAAAAATAAAGCATCCATAATATTTCTGTTATCACTCGCAGCTTTCAAGGAAAAGAAGCCAGAGGCTGATGGGAATACCTCAGGCGAACCATTCATTTTCCCTTTGTGAAAATACAAAAGACTTGTAAAATAATATTTACCAAATATCTTCACAACTTGAAAGGAGAACTTGAGTATTATTGCCTCCCTTTACTGCATTCGTTACCGATAATACATTCGTTTTGCATGATAAATTGAATGATTTTTTCGGCCATGCAAATCATAATATATATTAAATATAAACACATTGATAAATTGGATAATAAAAAAGCTAATAAACAATAATCATCCGTTACAATATGCGTCTGTACATTTCTATTTCTCTTTCCTTGTATGAAAATTTCCTATTTGAACTATTTCATTAAAATATTAGAGAATTCCGAACTCCCCAAAAATATTGATGCTTTAGGCAACAGAAAATCTAACTTAAATCGTAATAGAAATAGGCAAATCAATCATAATAATTAAAAAAAAAAAGTCTAATAATTTCGTGGTGTATGAAATTTATGCAGTTAATAATTCAGGGGGAATTAATCAGAGATGCAATGGGACGATCTATGAAGAGAATTCCATGATGTAAAGGGGAGATACAATAGCAGTAAATGAAAGAAGACTATATTTCATCATGATATATATATATATATATATATATACATATACATATATATATATAAATAATATACATATCTATATATATATATATATATATATCTATATCTATCTATATATATATATCTATATCTATATATATATATATATATCTATATCTATATATATATATATATATATCTATCTATATCTATATATATATATATATATATCTATATATATATATATATATATATCTATATATATATATATATATATATCTATATATATATATATATATATATTCCTTGAAAGATAGAAGTACAGAGAATATTATGTAGATATAACAAGGCACAAACCGTCAATTCACAAGACAGTTCATTGAGATTTCGTGTAACTAAAATACGTAAAACATAATAATGCTCGCTTATTTAAAGGTTCCAAAACACCTCACGACTGGCAGAGATAAGGGACAGTGACAATGTCATAGCAGAACAATGCCCTAGAAAGACTAACATATGATCAGCGCCCAAGCCACCTCTCGACTCCAAGCTAGGACCAGGGAGGACCGACCAATGGCTACTGGTGACTAATCACGTAAACCTATAGGCTCCCCAAAACCCTTGGCTCACAAGAATGGTGAGGTTGCATTGGGAACAGAATTTCATAAAAAGGAAATCATAATAAAGAATCAATAAGTTAGCAAAAACATAAGACTTATGAATTCCAACAAATGCTGATAAGGAGAGAAAGGGTAAAAAAATCGAAGCAGCAATGATGATAAAGTGAAGGAATTAGGAGAGATCTAAAAGATCTCACAAGACAAATTAAGGCTAAGAAAAAATACCTATAACATGAGAGATCATAAAAGAGGTCTCCTTCTCAGAAACATTAAATTGGATTCGAATCTGTCATTCATGTGTGGTGTCTGGAGGGACAGACGTTCAATTTTCAAACTTTAGACCTCGAGGGATTTTCTTTGAACAGTGTAGAGGCGGTAATTCTATTTTCATCTTTCATTTCATGTTCGTTTTTGTCACATATTTTGGTAAAATTCCTACGCGTTATAATAACCATTTAGTTGTGTCTGGCTATGCATAACGCATATATGAATATGTATAATAATGAATAACTTTTGACTCCATTTTAAATTTCAGAAACTAATTTGAACTAAAAATGAACACATGTTTTAAAAATATCAATATACAAAGCAAATATTAACGAATTTCTAGATACAAAGTATCATATTCGTATGGATATACAAGATATTTCAACCTGTCACAATAAGCAACGAGATTTATTTGTTCCTCAAGATAATATTGCAATACACCATTAAAGGAATGAAAATAATGCCTTTAAATAAAGAAACTCCGAATCATCACACGATTACAGATTCCAACCTTGGTCAGGACTCCCAATTCTATTCCCGCCACTGCTTATTGACTGACATCCCTTTTCCCTATTACTGGAAGCGTGACGCGACTGAGGTCTGGAACTGGGCAGTTGCTGTACGTTTTAAGTGTGAAATGTAAATTCTGCTATGATTTTTTTTCAATACCCCCCCCCCCCCCAATGCTGAAGCGAAGTCTACTCAAAGCCATAATTCTTAAGCCCTTGTAATCGATCTGAATTAATATCTATATAAATTAAGAACAAATTACATGGTCCGTTGACAGCCTAATTCAAGTTGATAAAACGCTGGCCTAAGCCATGTGACAGTCCAGGTACTTTGGAAAATAAACGAGCTCAATGATGTCTTTTTTATATAAAAATAGTTCGAAAAAGTACTGAGCATGCCATACGTCCCCTTTTAAAAATAAATAGTAAGTTTTATCATTATTTCTAAGCAGTCTTTTTTCAAAAAAAAAAAAAATGTCAGGAAAATTTATGAAGGCGTTAGTATCTTTTTATATCAAATGGAGTAAATAATTATAAAAAATATCTGTTCCTTAACATGAGCAATGTCATACATAGAAAAATGAGGGGCTCAAACACTAACTGAATTTAATAGTGATTCAAATGATTGATTTTTTATTTAAAAGCAGAGCACCTAAATATTAAATCATATTCATGAATAGGAAAGATATCCAAAATCAGGCGCTGAATCTACAAACTTCATATTATGAGGCAATACGAAGAGTTTCTGAAGTTGCATTTCATAATATATTGAAATATTATAATAAAGTTGTGCTCATTTGATTATTCAGTCTTATTGTTGTTATATAAGATGTTAAAAGAAAAAGTCCATAAATTCAACGCAATTAAAACGATAAATTTCTAATTTAACTCTTTCTTCGCGAAGATAGTGACATAGCAATCTCTGTAGTTATAGAAAGCAGAAATCTTTTAAATTGTTTGCATCTAAAACCAATATTTGAGATGCAAACATGGATACTACAAAGAAGAATAATCATTATGAAAAAACAGGTGAACGAAATGGAAGAATTCATAAATTTCAACGGCCCAAAATCTAAAAACCTTTCGATTATTTACTCCAATGATCCAAGAACCGATTCTCTTGAGACAAGAATTTAGGCATTTGGTTATATTGTAAGATCTATCATTGTTATTAATTATTGTCCCAAAGCTTTTTCTATTCAAAGGTTATACCGATCACTTCATTAGTTTACCATTCTTCTCTTTACCCATCCTTATAAACAATTACTTACATAGTTGTTACCATATATATATATATATATATATATATATATACAGTATATATATATATATATCTATTATAAATATATATGTACACACACATTGATAAGGAATAGATTGCTGAAAATTTGGCCTTTGTAATCTAACGCCATTTTATTAATGCAATATCAAAGCAATTCTCCTCGACTTCCATCATCCGATAGGTTCCTCAAACTTTCAAAAAAGAATTTCAAAAACGCCATAGAACTAATTGTCCGGATCAATTTCAAATACAAAAAGTCACTCAATATGCTAAAAAAGATTCATCATGATCACTTTTTAAATAAATAACACCTGAAGTATGTTGAAATGAATGCCTTAGAGACTGACCACATATACTGTACATATGATCAGCGCCGAAGTCCCTCTCGGCAGATAGACCCATAAGCTCCCCCAAACCCCCCATCCTTAGCTCACAAGGATGGTATGGTTGCTGCGACTAAAGGAACTAACGAGCATCATCAAGACTTGAACCCTAGTCAAGGACTTTACCACATAGGCCACCACAACAGATCAAAATACCATAAATTTCAACACAAAAAAAAGGAACTGAAAATAATATACAAGTGAGACAAAAAAAGACCAACAAAATACAGATGATGAAATCCATAATAAACAAGAAAAATCAAAAGGATTGAATCAGACAAAACGATAACAAATGTAAAACCTTTGACAATAATTAATGAAATTTAAAAGACATAAAAAAAATGAACAAACATTTAAAATACTGTTTTAATCCTGTTCTCTCAAAAAAACCAAGAAAAAAAAATCATCTAACACTTCTATTTAGTAAAAATTAATATTAGAACAAACCATGTGAGTCTAATATGTATGTATGAGAGTGTTAAAATAAATCGGAGATACAAAGATAATATGGTCTACGCCAAGTAGTATAGTACATTATATATTTGCATCTGTGGGATATATATATATATATATATATGTGTGTGTGTGTGTGTGTATATATATATATATATATATATATATATATATATATATATATATATATATATATATATATATATGGTATTGACTGTGTTGGATTCTTGTCAAAGAAAATGTGTCATCGACTCATCAGTAATGACAATTCAACGAGGTTAACAAGAATATATTGGAATTTACAGCTTATTTCTATTACTGTAGTAGTCTGCATACATGTGGTTTACTAACTACTGAATAACGGCAGAAAACAACCTTAATTGAAACCATATGCAAACGAGTATTTCAGTTTTCTAATATTCTAAAGAATCAATATTTTTTAAATAAATACAGCAAAGAAAACACTACTAACTAAAGCACACTCAATGAATACCAACAGTCTCAAGAGATAAACAATTAGCTTGACTTTGACATTGATATCAAATGCATTCCTTTGAAACACGAAAAATATCATCTCTAAAAAGTAAAGCAATTTCAAATTCAATTATTGGACAACAACAAGAGACAATATATATGCACCCCTCCCCTTGAAATACCCAATCTCTCTCTCTCTCTCTCTCTCTCTCTCTCTCTCTCTCTCTCTCTACTGACAGCGTAAAAATTCTAGATTAGCAATAGCATCAATAAAAACACTATTAAACTATAATTAAGATCGAACGACTTCCGGACTATCCTGAAACATACGAAATTTGATTTTCTGCTTCATATAATTCCGGTTTGGAAATTCCTTCCGCAAAGCCTTTGTTGCTCGATGTGCATTATACACAGAATGAGATCTTTTGTTCCACGGATACTGTTCTTTTTTTTTTTCATCTTGTCAATGGGCATTGTTTCTATCCTGGCTTTCTTTCTATCGTGACCCAAAAATCCTCTTTGATTCTGATAAGGAGACTCATGGTTCCTATTCAATGAGTAATGAAACTCCTTATTGTTGCCTCCACCAAGGTGGTTATAAAATCCCCCAGCGTTTACCTACTTAATTATTCATTTGTCTGTTTATCTCTTAGCAGGATTACGTCAAAACTTATTTCCGGATTTTCACCAAATTTTAATAACTGATAAGTATTATGTTCCAGAAGAAACCATTTAATTCTGGAAGTGATCCGGATCCAGATCGCGATTCTAGTTATTATTATTCAGTGGATTCATTCACGGGCAACATGATAAATCCCTAGTAAGGCCACAATTAGAATACCCTACTGTAATATTTAGTACTATTAGTAAGTCATCATTGAGGAAAATGCAAGCGGTACAAAACAAAGCTCTGAGGCGAGCCTATAAGGAGGGGCCTCCTTATTTTAATAAAATAAGTGATCTCCATCAATATTCCAAGCTGGAACCCCTCAATGTTAGGTTTCACAGGCTTAGCCAGAAAACCTGGGACAAATTAGCCATTGACGATGACGACCTTTGCACAGTTACAAGGACTCTTTCCAACGGACATACTCGGGATCACAACTGGTGGAGGAGACTAGATCCCAAAATCAATTGTGACCCACCCCGGTCGAGATATATCTCTACCGACTAATTCAACACCTTAACTACCATTAATTAATAATTCAATTTAATTTTCAAATTCATAACTCATAAATAATTTGCCATCATACCATTTTTGCCTTCGAAGGGGGCCATCTAACATTCTTATTGCAGCAGGGCTAGATGCGTGAACCAAAAAACCTTCCTTTCCTTTCCCATCCACTCTACCTTATTCTACCTAACATTGCAAGAGGGTCTGCCCCTCTCTTTTACTCTCCTCCTATACTTCTTTTCCCCCCTTTTTTTTTCTTACTCTTTCCCATCCCGAGCTCCTGCCTTCGGGCTATAAACTGGATTGTATCCAGGGGTACTCATCCTTATCCTTATCCCCTATTCCCCACTACCCTATCCCTAGTGGGTGAGATTTGTCAGTAGACCTGAGTAAAATTATGACAATAATCATTGACTGAGGTCTGAAATCACTGATTGCTCTTGTTACTTATGTCTTTGACCAAGTATCATTTCCCACAAGAGCAAAAGGCAAAATTATGTTGAAAAAAAAGTATTTGACTAATTCAGCTGAAAATCCCAGAATAAAAATGTTTAGTTTGAAATAGGGAACTTTTGTTCCTTCAAGAAAATCTGACAAGGAAACCAAATGTCATCAAATGTAACTTCGCCAGAAGTGGAGGGATAAAAATCGCGGCTTTTAAGATCTAATTTATATAATATAAATTGTATGTAAACCTTTTGAATTTGCTTAAGCAAATTAATCAAATAAGTTTACGGAACAAAATTACAATAACAGAGGATAAGATTTCCTAATGGGAAGGGTTAACTGTGGGTAATTGATGGGTGTACTGAGATTGCTTTATATAACAAGCCAATAAAAGCCGTAAGAGGAATATTAGGGACGAAATTCTTTTGAGGTTCGTAGCAGCAGAGAAAATAAAGACTCGGGAAATGGTGACATGATGTATGATGGCAATTACACGGAGTAACGATTAGGGCAGTGCAAAGTCTACTGACTTGATGGGAGGTTCCCAAATATGGGGTTAGAGCAAATATTTCTCATTAGAAAAGGGGCTGTACATATATATCAACAGGAACATAGGTTCTATAATATACTGCACATAGAACGACGTACAGTGGGGGTAGATTTTAGACGCTAAACTGAAAAGGAAATTTCCTGAGAGAGAGAGAGAGAGAGAGAGAGAGAATTTAAATCGAAGGCCCAAAATTTCAAGTTATGTCTGAAAGAATCATAATTTTTCATCGGCTTCCTAATCCTTGGCAGAAATAGGAGAGAACAAAAGATGGAGCACTAGAGAAAACTTATTGACAAAACAATTCAAAACTAAATTCATATCTGCCTAACTTAGATTGCATGGGAGATGGATGTTTCCTGACCATACAAAGTGAACGATTTCCAATACTTTCAATTTTTTTTTCTTTTTTTTTTTTGAAAAAAAAAATGCTTTATTGTTTCAAAGATTCAGTATAACTGCAATATCCTGAAACAAGATTGATTAAAAAAGGAAAACAACTTATTCACCTTTGAAATATAAGTTGTACTTAAAAATATATATAAAAAACGGATGAGAAACATTAAATTACACAAAGGCTTAGTTAAATGGCTAATATTTTTTTGTATAATTACCTAACTTCAAGTAAGCTATAGGGAAGTAGTAAATTTCTTGAATCAGCCAAAACGAATATCCCGTAAATCATTGACAGATTAAAATTCACAGGAACATATTATTACCAAACGATTACAAAACTACAGCAATTTGATAAGGACATTTTCACAAAGAAACCCCGGTATCTTTTATGCAGTTTTTTTTTTCAAGTAAAAGTAGGGCACATATTTAATTATCTATCCATCAATATTTTCCTTATGTCTTGATTGCCCTTTCACTCTGTCACTAGACAGAGAGAGAGAGAGAGAGAGAGAGCTTTGACAATTAACTGGTAATTCTTCGAAGCCACCTTTGTGCCAAAAAACATACATTCTGTTTTATCATTTAATTTAAGCTTTTCCTCTGCATCCATGTTTTTATTTCAGTCATTATCTCATCAATTTTCTCTTCTTTGTATCTTGTGTTGTTGAAATTGAAAGGTAGAAATGAGTATCATCTGCATATTGTTTAAAGCCCAGATTATTAATTTATGTCTAACGCCTATGGAATAATAGTTATGTAATATCTAATCAATGCCAAAAAAAATAAGGATAAGTCACAGATAATGCTGAAAATAGGTAGTAAGTTGGCCAGGGCACCAGCCACCCATTGAGATACCACTAGTGAGTTATGGGGTCCTTTGACTGGCCAGACAGTACTGTAGGCCTAATGGACCTTTCTTCCTGATTACGGTTCACTTTCCCTTTGCCTACAAATACACCGAATAGTCTGGAATATTCTACACAGATTCTCCTCTGTCCTCATAATCCTGACAACACTGTGATTACCAAACAATTCTTCTTCATCAAGGGGTTAACTATTGCACTGCAATTGTTCAGTGGCTACTTTCCTCCTGGTAAGGGTAGATGAGACTCTAGCTATGGCAAGCAGCTCTTCTAAGAGAAGGACACTTCAAAATCAAACCGTTGTTCTCTAGTCTTGGGTAGTGCCATAGCCTCTGTACCATGGTCTTCCACTGTCTTGGGTTAGAGTTCTCTGGCTAGAGGGTACACTCTGGCACACTACTCTATCTAATTTCTCTTCCTCTTGTTTTGTTAAACTTTTTATAGTTTATTTAGGAAATATTTATTTCAATGTTGTTACTGTTCTTAAAATATTTTATTTTTCCTTGTTGCCTTTCCTCACACAGCTATTTTTCCTGTAAGAGTCCCTGGGCTTATAGCATCCCGCTTTTCCAATAAGGGTTGTAGCTTAGCAAATAATAATAATAATAATAATAATAATAATAAATATTAAGTCCTTGCCGTTATAGTTTTCGTATGACATTTATTAAATAGAAAATGTTATCAAATATGGCATAGGATTACAAAAAAATAACCAAAAATTAGTTATCTTTTTCATTTCAAGGTGTTATCTTTATACTGAATCCTATTTTCTTACACACAACTAATATCTGTAGAATCTTATATGCAGTAACCGAGATTTCCACCCTACAATAGAATCAGGATTAAATTCCCTCTTGAACCTGACATGCAACTATTCCCAAAAAAGGCCGATGGACCTTTTCCCTTTACCCAACATGCCATCAGATTTCTCCCCGTCTCGAGATATATTGACAGATTCTTCCAATTTCCAAACCAAGCTAAGTGGAGGTTTCAATCAAATATACCTCCCTTAAAAACAGTAAAATAAATCATAAAAAAGTTGAGAAGCTTCCTCTAAATTTAAGATAAGAATTGGTTTGACACCTACAAGAAATTTTACGTCAATTAGCTATTCATTTCAGATAGCAATTTCAGATAGCAATGAGTTCCAAGTATTGAAAGAACTTTATTGACAATCCTTCAACTATGATATAGCTTCTCTTTTCATGAACACTTGCTTCTTTTGTATCAGGAAGAGAGAGAGAGAGAGAGAGAGAGAGAGAGAGAGAGAGAGAGAGAGAGAGAGAGAGAGAGAGAGAGAGAGAGAGAGAGAGCATCGTTAGCAAATCGACTGAGAAATCGTGTTTTTCTGGACCGAAAAACATATCTTACTGCATCTG
>NC_090727.1:93917605-93932605 GCF_036898095.1 Palaemon carinicauda | reverse complement strand
ATTGCATGATGGAAGCATTAACATAATCAGGTTTCATGTATTTAACCACTGCTTACATTTTTAATTTTGTATGAACCTCAACTGTCAAATGTAAGGTTTATTACTCTCACGTTATAAGCTCTGTGAGGCTAAGGCGAAGAAAAAAGAAAAGTTCATAAGGCTATCATCGCGCGAGTTCCATATTAAAGCTGTTAAAATGACTCATCCCATTATCGGACAACTACGTAGGTTATATTGGTATCTACTTTAAATTCTGTTTACACGCCATCAGGTAAAGTGGTCGAGTTATTCCTGTGGAATTTCTGCTTCAAGTTCTTTTTCATCATGAAAGTCCCGTTAATTCAGACGATCGAACATTCAAACGCTGCCCTTTAAACAGTGATGCCATGATCCTCAAGTCAGCATCTTATGTAATGATCAAGTTATTCATCAGCAGCTTCTCTGCCCTTATTTCTTGCAATGTGTACTCAATAGCTTCTCGTTTAATAAACTCTTTAATAATCATAATATAAAAAAACTATCACAGAAAATAAAGATGAATATTGAAACTACAAAATTCATACAAATGTGGAATGGCCAATATTTCTTGCCCAAATACAAACACTCAAATGCGATCTCTACCTGTCTTTAGGCTACTTACTAATGTAATTCGCTCTTGTTTCGTGCCAGTACCTCATTGAAATGAAGACTAAGAATTCCGAGAAATTATGTGTAAAAGGAGACAAATAAGGAAAGGGAAATAAAATTTGAGTAGGTTATTAGAGCAGTGAAAAGAAATATTATACTAAAGGCAAACGATTTTGTTAATCTATGTGGAATGGCAACACTGTGAATCAGACTACACACTTTATACAGTACACTTCTCATCTTCTCGGACTCGTAGACTTCGACAGTTAGTTCACTATTATCACTCGTCCATACCGAATGTTTCTGTGTACTCCAGTATTCTCGTTTCCTTTTTGTGTTGTGCCATGTCGGAAATATCGAGAAAATTAGGTTTGCTTATTCCGTTTATCTACTAAAAGAAGAGAAACGTGTATCAAAACTTTCAAAGGTTAGAACAAGCCTTAATAATGGACTACAGCCTACATCAGGAAATAAGGTAAGCCGAGATATAAACGAGTAATGCAGAGGATTCGTGTTTGTAAACAATAAACAAAAGCTTTTAATGGTTTAGTCACAAATCATGTAATAGGCCTTGATAGCTTAGTAATAATTCGGTAAATATTAACAATAACGTCAGACGCATATTTGCCGATACACATTTTCATATCTCGGCACTAGCAAAATCAGTATGTGCAAATATCGTCGCAAACGAACAGTTTTCGGGGTTACATTGCCCTGTAATACACTACAGTAATACCCAGTTTTCCACTAAAATTTTTCTGATTCCTATGTACCCTTGATAATAAAACCTGGTCGTCATTGACAATCCCAGACTTATTTTCATACCTGAAAACCTACCTTTTACCTGGCAGGCAAACAGGATTACAACCTAACATTAGGTTCCAGGTAGCCTAAATATTTACACAAGCACCGCACCACAATCACGTAATCAAAACCTGTTGACACTTTTTTTTTCTTTAAATAACTACTATATGTAATTAGTCACAAACGGAACTGTTTCCATTAAAAATTATTAATTTTAATTTCCTATTTTCCACAATTTACAATCATTGTCCAAAATGACCAATCTGCATCATTGCTATGTTTTTGGCATTATTATAGTGAAACACGGGGCAAACTTTACTACTGGAAAAATTGGGGAATATATAGAAATATATTTCCCTCGCAAATAAATAGGTAATAAAATATACCATAATATATCTTACAGTAATGGGGTACATCCAGTGGGAACCAGCGGTTTTGGGTGAGGAAAATTTACTGGTGAATTGATGAATAATGGTAAAACTCACCTTTTCTTTATACATTATTCTCTGAGACTCATAATAAATCCACGAAATAGTTGCACAAAATATGGAGATTCCTGGTAAAACTTCAGAAGCATGCCACACACGATATTAAAAAAATTGATCCCCTACATAGAAAGAGCATGTGAAACACTACATAAAATGTATTCTTTTTATATTAGAGATTGAACGAGATGGAATTAAAAGGGATTTTGACGTAGGAAAAATCTATTTTTGGGTGAGATGGCCATGTTGTCCTGATGGAAGTTCCATCCGCCAGCTTCCTACTGTATAATACTTCTGCGATTGATATTATAAGAGAATTACCGTCAGGTATCACAGAGTTCTAATCCCCGGAACGACTATCCGAAGATATCTTGTATAATCAGGGACGTATCCTAAGATAGCCATAGATATCTGCACCCCGAATAGACTTTACCCAGTCTAATCCTCTAAGGGGAAGGATAAGTAAGGAGCCGTTACATATCCTATCATCTTGTCACTAATATTCTATATTTTTGTGCGCTCATTTCACCTTATTTTGAAGATTTTCTTCGTATGATGATTTCCTCTTCTTCGTCAAAGTTGAGTACCTATCTTTCTTTGCTTTTTGTCTTAGCTGTAATTGTTCTGGATCCCTTCGGGAAGTAAAATTTAGCTTTTGTGATAGAGGAAGCCTGAGCACTTCGAGTCCAGCTAGCCATGGCGTCGGGTTTCGTACTTAATTGCCCTTTTTTCGTGTTTACTTGTTTATTTTGTAAGTTTTGCGTTAGCTAGTTATTCTTTAGCATTGCGATGCTTTGGGCTCTATTTTTAGTAAGCATTTACATTGCATTTTTGTTTTTTATGTTTTTTCAGTTCGTGTTAGTTTCGGGTAGCCTAGCCTTGAGACATTAAGTTTTTAGTTGGAGACGGACTCGCCGTTTTCGTTTTTGGTCTTTAGTTCTGGTTTCGTTGACAGTGGTCTTTCCCTTTGGGCAGGTTTTTACTCAGTTATACTAGTTTCTGAGGTTGATAAGTTTTAACCTCAAATTTTTCCCAGGTTTGGAGAGACGTTGCCTGTACGGCAATGTTTACTTTTAATGAGCTCTTTATCTCACTTTCTTACGTAAACACGAGCAGTTCTAGTTTCAATTTATTGGCTGAGAGGTGTGATATCATTGTGACATAATGGTTTCATAACCAATTACGAACGACTTCAGTCGAAAACTAAGTTTTAATTTGATTTCAGCTGAGTAATAAAGTTACCGTACCTTAACGTCCACTGGTCCGTGTCTGACTGCATACTTCAAATAACTAAGGAAAACCGGCATTTTGTTTTGTTGTAGCCTTGGCGAAGGCAGTGGCTGGCACTTCTGGCATTATTTTTGACAAAAAACCCAATTCCTATGGATATTGTGCAGTGCAATGTTTGGTTAGGAAGAATTTTATCATTATTTTTCTATTGGTGGTATTGAATTATTGGTTGAATATGCTCAAAGACATTATTTAATTTTTAAGAGAAAGTTTCTCGAGTGCTGTGGAGCTATTTTTAGGATCGACTACAACAGGAACGCGTACAATGATGAAAGGACAAGAGCTAAGTACAATCTATTTCAGAAGTTGGTATTATTATAGAAATACACGGGACAAACTTTACTTATACAATGCTTCTGTAAAGATTGCCAAGACAGAAAAAAAGACGTAGGTGTCAATGATAAGGCAAGGAATTATTTGTTGTTTACTTTATCATAATGTAAGGATTTATTTGTTGGGCCTTGCTCCCTCGGCTGAGATTAAGACCCTGGAACTATTAGGCTAGGTTAAGTGGGTTTGTTAGGTTCTCTACCCTTTTACAAATCTCAAGAGTGTTAAATGATCACATTTTTGGACCCAAGCGGTTGTGACCTGGGAACTACTAGGTTAGGTTAAGTGGGTTTGTTAGGTTTTGTACTCTTTTACAAATCTCAAAAGTGTTAAATAATCATGTTTTGCCCTGTTTTTGCATACCCAAAATTCATGGTACCCACCTGTGTCCTTTAGGAAGGACGGGGTCCATAACGGTAAAACGGCTTATTTGCAATGGAAATAAAGGTCAAATTAGTTGAAAGCACATCATTTACTGTAGTAATATTTCTTTTTTCTTATAAAAGTAGTCCCATGTTTTCCATAAATTTACCATGTTCTTTTATGCCAGTCTCACACCATCATTTCAGAAGGGATGTTAAGGCTTTCCAGACCTATTTTATTCCTTATAAATATTGCATGAGGGAGAGAAACGAATACAACATAACTTTAGGTTACCCCGTATCCTAGCTTAGAAAGCTGTGTCCTTACCTATAGGAGGTTAGTTCTGCTTCTCATAGGATGCTGTTTTCTTACCTTGATTCATTTTTCTGAACCATTTTTGAGGTGCTGGCTTTGGACTCCCAGGCATCAAAAGGAGCTCTTTACAGTGTACAAGTGCTTGCTGGCTCATATATATACAGTTTAGAGGAATGGCATAGAGGTGGGTTTAGCAAAATACAGTATTGGGGTCAGGTTGGTGATTTATGGTGAATTTATACCTAGCAAGATAGTGATGTAGATACTTTACATTTATGATAGGCCTCTCAATCCAGTCCTTGGCATACAGTATCTCAGTAAATGCTAAATTTTCTGAGTGTTTATATCATAGTTCTCTGAGGACACTAAGTCACAAAGTGATTCACTGTCAGTTGGTTCTACTAGTACAGATGCAGATCTCGATTAGTGACTCACTGGTCGGAGTGTATAAGTGACCTTGACAAAACCTAGTTCAAGATAATGGGCAGATGCTGATCACGGTCACAAGGTTGAGAATTGACGGCGTCAACCAAGGGAACAATGAAGGGACTTTACTGATTCGATCAGTGCCATGAAGGGATCACTCTTGCTTCAGGATGTGGCCTCTAATTGTAATTGATGACAAGTGTCTTGTCAATATCAACCTCAATACCAGGGAATCGTTTGAAACTATGTTCTTAAACTTATCATCCATCACCTCAAAGCAGAAAGATCACCTATACTGTATGCCTAAGATTTTAATGAAATACCAAGATTGTTGACTATGATCTGGTGGTCCAACTTGTGATAAAGAAAATGGTTAGCATAAGCACAGTTTTCCGAAGCTCAAAATTGTTTTCTTTATAAGAAGGTTTCCTTATACAATAACCACCAGTAGAGTAAGAATACAGGCCATATTCTTGGTCTTTCTCAGTCAAACAAAATTTCTTACAAATTGGGCACTTCACATAATTAGGCAGATCATTATGACTATGCTGTAGTTTATCAATAGCCAAGTTATTAATTAAAACACTCATAAATAGATGTAGTATGTATGCTTGCAACTAGGACACAGACACCATGCATGAACTAGAATGTAAGGAGATCTAGTTGAAAAGACGTTTTGCGTAATTAGCCAGAAAAAAATGTCTCTTGATGATAGCCAAAAGTCGGTGACTAAAAAGACTGATTATTGACATGATAGAAAGATCTAATTGGTCATTTTTACATTATTGTTCATGGCGAACAGGTTCTATAGTCCATTTCTTTTAGCGATGCATATTTGCACCGACTCGCGGCAGTGCCCTTTTAGCTCGGAAAAGTTTTCGGATCGCTGATTGGTTGGACAAGATAATTCTAACCAATTAGCGATCAGGAAACTTTTCCGAGCTAAAAGGGCACCGCCGCGAGTCGGTGCAAATATGCATCGCTAAAAGAAATGGACTATATTCTCCTTTTCAGGCGGAAACTGTTTGTAACAAAAGTTACATATAAGAAAGGGATGATTATGAATAAATGTTTAATTGTACAGTGAACCCTCGTTTATCGCGGTAGATAGGTTCCAGACGCGGGCGCGATAGGTGAAAATCCGCGAAGTAGTGACATCATATTTACCTATTTATTTAACATGTATATTCGGACTTTTAAAACCTTCCCTTGTACGTAGTACTGTTAACAAACCACCCTTTAATGTACAGAACACTTAATGCATTTACTACAGCACCCTAAACTAAAACAGGCACAAATATTAAAGGCGATTTTATATCATGCGTTTCCTAAACACCTAAAAAGCACGATAAAAAATGGCAACCAATGTTTTGTTTACGTTCATCTCTGATCATAATGAAGAAACAAACTCATTTAGTGTACAGTACACATATATGTATAGGTTAGTTTTTGCATCGATTATATTGATTATACAGTACTGTATGTTGATTTGTTTATTACCAATGTTTTAGTTTACGTATTTTTCTTAGGACTTCCAAATGAAATGTTTTTCTTTATGACGCCGCCTGAAACGACGGCGTGTACGCTCAGTAAACAACCACGCTCAGAACAAACAAGGCATTTAACGCGCATGATGATAGTGATAAATAATGATACAGTACATACAGTATTTACAGTAAAAGCATTTACAAAATATGTTACCTTACAAATATAAATTATACAGTATTGTACGTAGCAAAGCAGGAAAACAATTTACGAGAGAGAGAGAGAGAGAGAGAGAGAGAGAGAGAGAGAGAGAGAGAGAGAGAGAGAGAGATTGTTTTACGTACGTAAATGTAAATTTTAAACAAAAAAAATATGATAGGTTACAACATGTAGACTTTTAAAACCTTCCCTTTAACTTAATGCATACAGTACGTACAGTACTAAACTATAAAACAGGCACAAATACAGTTTTAGAATGTACAGTAAGAATATTAAAGTAAAAAATAAAGATTGTTACTGTACTCACCACGAAAGAAGTTGAAGAAAAACTTGAATGGTGATGGCGATGAATTTGCTGCACAGTAGAAATGATGATGATGAAGCTGATGATGTGTTCTACTGTGCAGCCAATGATAGTATTTTACGTCTCTTCAGATGGAGGTGTCTTTTCCTGGGACACCTCTTCAACTTCTTCCTGGGAAACTTCAATTTCTTCCGAAGGCGTACTAGCAGGAGGAACTGGCTCTTTTTTGCGAGGCTGGAAGAACATTGTGATCGGAAGTTGTTGCCGCTGCTTCTTTTTTCGATCCAAGAGCATTTTGTAGGGAGTCATTATGTCATCAACCTTGTTGCAGAATTGCATCGAGCGAACCATATCCTCGTCCCACTCTTGCAACATTTCTTTCAACTCCTTCGCATGGTTGCAGGCCTTGGCAAGCCGTTCTAATGTTAAGCCCGTTTCTTCGACATTTTCTTGGGTCTCTTCCTGGGTATCACTCTCTTCCTCACTTGCCGATTTCGTCAGGTCTTCGAGGTCTGCGTCAGTTAGGGGCTGGGAATGGCAGTCCAACAACTCGTCGACGTCTTCAGTCGTCATGTCGCCAAACCCGTCACCTCCAATTATGGCAGCCAACTGCACAGATTTCCGTATTGCAGAGTGTTGGATTTCCGACGGAGTAAATCCCTTGTCGTCGTAAACAATATCGGGCCACAACTTCTTCCAGCTCGCATTCACGGTTGCAGGTTTCATCTCTTGAAGTGCCTTCTGAATATTCTGCAGGCACGTGGCTATGGTGTACTGCCGCCAGTACGCCTTCAAGTTAAAATCTTCATCCTCGTCATCTTGGGCAGCATCCACACACGCAACGAGGTCCGCCAAGGTATTCTTCGTGTAGAGGGCCTTGAACGCCCTGATAACCCCCTGGTCCATCAGTTGAATTAATGACGTGGTGTTGGGTGGCAGGAACTCAACCTGAATGCCCTCATGCGACAGGTCAGTTGCGTGTCCACCAGCGTTATCCATAAGGAGAAGGATCTTGAATGGCAAGCCCTTCTCTAAGAGATATTTGCTGACTTGCGGGATAAAACACTGATGGAACCAGTTGGAGGTTAGCATCTTCGTAATCCATGCTTTTTGATTATGCATCCAGTACACAGGAAGGAGATTCTTATTTTTATTTTTCAAAGCGCGAGGATTTTTCGACTTATAAATAAGCCCCGGCTTTAACAAAAATCCAGCAGCATTGCCACACATCACGAGGGTAACGCGATCCTTGAATGCTTTAAAGCCAGAGGCTTTGGCTTCCTCTTTGAACAGGAAAGTTCGCGACGGCATTCTCTTCCAAAACAAGCCAGTCTCATCCATATTAAAGACTTGTTCCGGCTTGTATCCACCTTCGGCGATAATATTCTTGAACGTCTGGTTCACGTAAGTTTCAGCAGCGGCAGTGTCAGCGGAAGCAGACTCCCCATGCAGGGAAACGCTTTTCAGGGCGAAGCGTTTCTGAAACTTCGCGAACCATCCTTTGCTTGCGGAAAAACGTTTCTGAGGCTGGGAATCAGTGGATGTCCCTGGTTGAGGATCATCTGCATCATCATCATCTTCAGCATGGTTGCCGTCGTCGTCTTTAGGTTCCTTTGCAGCAAAATTCTCATATAAGCTCAAAGCCTTTGTTTGGATGGTGTTCGTATCCAACGCTATGTTCTTCTTCCGGCAGTCGGCAATCCACACAGCTAAAGCACCTTCCATGCGTACGATCGTTTTATTACGCGTTGTAACGACTCGCTTCGCTGATCTGCTAAAGGTGATTGCAGCCGTCTTTCTAATGTTCGCCTCGTCCTTCTTGATATAGCGAACAGTAGATTCGTTGATGCCAAAATGGCGGCCGGCGGCCGCGTAACTTCTACCATCTTTTAACATGTCGAGAAGCGTAACCTTCTCAGCTATCGTCATCATCCTTCGGTGGCGTTTAGGCTCACTACCAGCCTTAAGAGAAGCAGAACGCTTGGGAGCCATTACAGTAGGATTTACAGTAACAAAAAGTTCAACTTAAAAAAGTCGCACACAGCACAGATTCACACAATTAAGAACGTCTACTCAGCGATACGCGGTAACAGAGAGTGAACGATCCAGCCCCGCGAGAACTTTGATGCTGCGGGTAGGAGATGCGGGCAAAACACCAATCACAGGCTAGATAACAAAACTTGAGTTCTGATTCGTCATCTATCAGCGCTTGAACCAATCACAACCCGTCTTACAGTACTATGATGCGTTGGTTACCTACTCATAGAAGATGCCCCGCGCATACCGAACGTACGTAGATTAAGTACAATACCGTAATAATAATAAATAATGATAATAATACTGTACAGTAATAATAATAATAATAATGATAATAATAATAACAATAATAATTTTATTAACAACAACAACAATAATAATAATAATAACAATAATAATAATACAGCTTTACGTACGCTATTTTACGCCTCTCTCTCTCTCTCTCTCTCTCTCTCTCTCTCTCTCTCTCTCTCTCTCTCTCTCTCGTACGCTTATTCGAAATGTGATTTTTGCAAAAAAGAATATTATTGGATGCAGTACTGTACTACGTACGTATACATACAAAAGATTCATGGAAAAGAAGCACATCCATTACAGTACACACCATTCTAATATGGTATGACTGCATCTGATTTGCGTTTCATGTTCGATTTAATTTTACTACGTACTGTATACAGTACTGAATTATCGTATGATCACATTCTCTTTTCGTGTTTTATTTCTTTCTGTGCTGAATTATATATCATATGTAATGCAATGAACAATCAGTAAGAACAGATATTACTAATTACAGTATTAATGGAATTACAGGTAACAAAATATCGTATTTGGTTGTCTTCAGATTTCGCAGTATTTTCGAATTTTCCGGAAAATCCGCGATATGTATATATATATGGGTTATGGGAAAACCCCCCGAAGTGGTGAATCCGCGATTGTCGAACCGTGAAGTAGCGAGGGTTCACTGTATAGCCAGAATGTATTATCTTTAATGTAGACCAGATTCCTTACCTAACCTAACTTAGGATACCATGTCTATCTACCTGGAAAGCTTTGCCACTCTTGTGACCTCGTAGCATGCTGTATTCTTACTTTAAGCTAAGTGTTTTAGCTTCTTAGTTAGAGGTGTGAATCCAAGGTTATCCAAAATAACCTGATAGTCCCAGTTGAGATAGAGAAAGTAATTAATGAATGAGAATATTTTCCAAAGCTCATAATTTGTTTTTTTTTATAAAATAATGTGCGCCTTTATAGTTAGAAACAATAGGAAAAAGTGTCATTTCTTGCACTTGTAATATGCAAATTTCTTGTGACACCTCTAAACTAGATGTTTGTTCCGTAACTGGAATTCAAACCAATGCTATTTATTAGGGATATTATTTTCGGCGAAGCTGAAGGGACGAGCCATTAAAATTTAGCGAGGGTTAACTACCCATCCCGCTAGTTAGTGTGGGGTAGGTTGGTAGCTAGCTACCCCCTTCATTCACACACCCGTGACTGTGCTTCACTTTACTTTTGGCTCGGAGAGTGACCGGTTGTTGCCGCTTTTCCTCCTCGCCTATTTTGGACTGGCATTAATCTTTTGTCTTTACAACTTATGTTTTTCTCACTATATGTTTGGAAGTATGCTTAATGATTTTATATATACAACTACTCTGTTGTAGCGTTCCTTACAGTGTATGTTTCTGTGCGTGTTATAGCGCTGTACAGGGCAGAGAACCTTCCCTCCCAACCTTCCCCCCTTGGAAATTCATCATCCCGTTGGTGGATAGACTTCCGTGGGACTCAGCCTCCAATGCAAGAGAATCGTCATCGGTTTGATATTCCTTCGTTCAGCTATTGTCGTCGCCTTCCCCTCTATTTGGAATCTGCTGGGGGAAAGGTGTGCGACCTTTTCAGAGCTTCACCTTTCATGGGCGGCCAGCAGTATACTCTGCAGGGGCAGCACCTTTCCCGTTCGGTGGTTAGGTTGCACCTCCAAATGGTTTCTTCATTAATTAAGTGGAATTATGGTTTGTAATTAACTTTTCAGCTTCATCCCCACAGGGAACCCCCTTCCTGCTGGGAGGTCTAGTGGTTCTTCTGATCAGTGAATGTTTTTAGCTGAATTAATCAATCGTAGTTCTTGTTTTGATACAGCTTTTACACTGCCGCTCTCCTTCTCTCATTGACATCGGCTGGGGAAAGGAGTGCGCAGTCCTTATTTTGTGTCTGTTCTCTCGGTGGACACCTTTCCTGTCCGCATATTAGGTGCTCCTCCTGAGGGAGTTGTTACATAATTTATTTTATTTTTCCTCAGTTAGCAATGCCGTTCTTCTTCGTTTGACTAAGATAGCCGATGTAGAAGAGCATTGCCATTCAGGACATGGGAATGTTCTGTCACTGGGCCATCACTTTCCTGTCCTTCTCTGCTTGTGGCAGCTCTTGATCAGCACACCATCTTCGAGAAACTAGCTCTGGTTACTTTTTCTCATGCAGTGCTCGATTAAGCTCTTCAACTTGACCAAGGCTTATTGATGGGAAGCAAAGAGTGCTGCCTAGAGGTCTGCTTCCAGGGGTCGCACTACTTTCCCTCCCGAGGGTGAGTTATCTTCCCCAGGTGTTAGGTTGTCCTCCCTTTTGAGGGAGAACTTCCCCTCATGTTCATCACTTCACATCGACGCCAATTGCTGTTGCTGTTTCTTCGCCTAAGACCATGCTCCCCCCCTTTGCTTTGTCTACTCTTCTGTCAGGGATGGAGCAAAGTCCAAGGCAAGTTGACCCTGCGAGTGTTCTCTTCTCTCGTTCGCGAGAGAGGCCACTCATAGAAAGTCTTCTTCTGAGGCCTGCTGCTGCTGATCAGCTTGTTGAACCTCATGCCCCTTCGGGATTCATCACTGTGGTCCTTCACTCCACTGTTCTCCGCCTTAGAGGTGCTCCTTCACTTTTGGCGAAAAGACGCCTACAGTATTCAGCTCTCCAGTGTCATCATTGCAGCTTTCCTCTTTGGATGATTTTTCTCGTCCTGATTCTACTGATGACCTTCACATGCTCGTCAATGAAGTCCGGTTCGTGACGCACCATCAAGATCTCATTCGAGAGCCTCCCCTGGGGATGTTCGCCGACTAGGTGTTCTGACCTATTGCAGCTAGTCTTTCTCCAGTCTCGCCGACCGCTGATCCACAGAGCGCCGATAGCAATCATCATTTTGCTGATTGCCAGTTTATCGATCTCCTGCTGATCGCCGATTTCCAGGTCGCTGATCACTAGCTCAGCTCACTGCTCGTCTGCTCGTCAGCAAACCCTGGTTCATGACATGCACCGTCGAGGTCTCGTACGCAAGCCTGTCCTGAGGATGTTTGCCCTTCCAAATTGCACATCGGATCTACAGATCATCATTCGGCTGTTTCGCAGACCAGCTGTTCCGACATATAGCAGCTCGTCTCTCTCCTGTCTCGCCAATCACCAGCGCGCTGATAAGAATCGTCAACTTGCTGATTGTCAGCTCGCTGATCTCCAGCCGATTGCTAGCTCGCCGATTGCCAGTTTGCCAATCTCAGATCACTAGCTTGCCTGTTAGTCAACGAACTCGTTGAGGTCTCGTTTGCGAGCCTCTCCTGAGGATGTTTGCTCTTCCAAAGGGAACATCCTGTCTCCAGATCATTGTTCAGCTGTTTGATGACTAGCTGTTCGACGTACTGGAGCTCTTATTTCTCCTACTCCAGTCTCGCTGATCGTTAGCTCGCTGATCACCGATCGCTAGCTCGTCGACCGCTGATCTCTAGATCACAATGGCTAATCATCAACTTGCTGGCTGTCTGTATGTCGATTGCCAGCATTCTGAGCGTCCTCTGAGAGCTGCGGGCGTTGGTCCCCAATCTGTGGCTCAATAAGCACCAGCTAGTCGATTGTCGAACCATATTGCTGTTCCTCAGCTTATCCGATCATCCGCCAGCTCGCCTATTTGGTGGCGTCGTCAGCACGCCGATTGCCAGCATACTTTGCCAGGTCAACGGTTGTAGCCTACCTTGCCAACACAACAGTGGCCAACCTACCTTGCTAGCTCAATGGTTGCAAACACAACAATCACCAATCGCTGATCACCCTACTGATTGCCAGTTGTCTGCTCCTGCTTTCGCCAATCATCAGTCTCCAGTTCACCGATCTCCGATCGCCAATAGGCATCTCGCTGATCACCTTTCCCCTGTGACTGCAAACTCTCCTTGGTCTTGTCGTTCACCAGCCTTCTGGCCCTTGCCAGACCAATCATGTTCGTCAACAAAATGTGGCTCGTGACTCTCTTGCTAGTTCCAACTGCCTTGTCGCTCATCCTTCAATGACCCATCGGCACATAGCTGTTCGGCATTCTACGGTGGTTACCTGCTCGCGAACTTATCTAGCGGGACACCATTCACCTTCGGCTCTTCGACCACCAACTCACTGATCGTCGAGTCATCCCAACGATCAACGGCAGATCACTACTCGCTGACTGACCATGCAGGCTGGTCTGCTCGTTAGTCACCATCTCCGGCTCACAGATCACCAATTCGCTGATCACTGACAGTTCGCTCGCTTATCCAATAAATAGTCGGCAGGCTATCGTCAGTCCCCATCTGCAGCTTGTCGACAGGTGACTACTCGTGAGCACTCTTCAACTGCACAGTGGCCATTATAACCAGCCTTTGACCTTTGTCAACGTTCGCCAGAACGACGTCAGGGTACAAGGTAAGATCAAGCGTTGCCTTACCCACTTCTTCATCAGTTAAGGCTGAGCCCTCTCCCCGGGAAGAGTCCTGCGCAAGGTATTGCGTCCTGTTCATTCCTCTCCCTCCATGGGTCAAGACCCCACCGTCAAAAGAGCTCCTATGCCAATGTATCCGTAAAGGAGCTGTCCTTTTGGGCCAATGTCCACATCATGTTAGAAAAGGCTGGACAAGCAGTAAGACCACAGGTCTTCATGTGCACGCTGGAACTAAAAGACACATACTTCTATATCCTAAACCATTCATCTTCAAGGAAGTATCGGAGATTCAGTCTAGACAACAGGAAATGCCAGTTCAGGGCACTGTGCTTTGGTCTTTCCACAGCACCCCCAAGTGTTCACCCTAGTATCATCCTGGGCTCACAAGATCGGCATCCGTCTCCTTCCTTATCTGGATGACTGGCTGATCCTAGCGGACTCTGTGACAATCCTCCTTCAGCACCGAGACAAACTTCTGAGGTTTTGCCAAGATCTGGTGATCATGGTAGACCTCGAGAAGTCTTCCCCGCTTCCCACTGAGAAGACTCGTATACCTAGGAATGATTTTAGACACCAATGTCCTCAAAACCTTCACATCAAAAGACAAGATAATGAAGCTGAGAAAGGTTGCAAGACCTTTTCTCAAGACAAGAACTCTCAGCCCAGAAGTGGCTATGTCTCCTGTGACACCTATCATTCGTGGCTTGTTTACTTCCCAACGGATGCCTCAGGATTCAATCTCTCCTGTGGCGGCTTGAGTCCGATTGGTTTCAGGCATTCGATTCCCCAGACGTTGTGATCCCCCTGGGACCAGAGGAATTGTATAGCCAGACTGTATTATCTTTATTATAGACCAGATTCCTTACCTAACCTAACTTAGGATACCATGTCTATCTACCTGGAAAGCTTTGCAACTCTTGTGACCTCGTAGCATGCTGTAGAGGGGTGTAGATTTTTTCATCCTACCCCCCAGACTTGATGCTGTTTTTAGACACATCAAAAGAAGGGGGGCGGGAGACCAATGTACTGCAGACACGACCTCAGGCCTGTGGCCAGAGTCGGAAAACTACCTTCGCATAAATTTCTTAAGAGATGAAGGCTGTCTTTCTGGTCCTTCAACAGTCCCATCAGGTCCTGGAGGTCCACTAAGTGGTGGTGCTGAGTGACAGCACCACAGTAGTGGCACACACATGAACAAGCAAGGAGGTACTTGTCCATAGCCCCTACCTCATCTAGCAGTAGAAATACTGAGATTGGCCGAAGTCCGCTCGGTACCACCATCAGCCCGATTAGGCACCCACTGCTCCCTAGTTCCAGACCCCAAATCTCTCTGGCAAGATGCATTCCAACAACGGTGGGGACAACAATGACGTTTACACCTGATGGAGACTCCAACAAAGCTCCCTCCACGACACGATATACTTGGGCAACAGCATGTCAACATCTACCACATAGGTGTTGCTTCGCTACGACTGCACGCCTAGAGACTACCCAGCACCTCCTATGACTGCAAGCCTGGAGACTACCCTGCACCTCCTCACTCAGAAAGGATTTTCACAAGTTGCGTAAAGAGATGTCTGGATATCCACGTAAATCCT
>NC_090727.1:93891228-93917105 GCF_036898095.1 Palaemon carinicauda | reverse complement strand
CCAGAGATTACACAATGAAGTAAGAGAGGTTGGACAGCCAAATAAAAAAAAGGAAGATGGAATAGAGTTAAAGTAGAAGGATACAAAGCAAGTGCAGTTAAGGGACAAAGCAACGCTGCAAAGCCACCTTAGTAGTGCCTACAGTTCACCGCGTGAGATAACTAATGTCCCTATCCCTTTACGAAGGTATGTTGTATCTAGCTTTCGTGAATATATTGTAACCAGAAGACCAATCAATCAATTCTAAAAAACTAACCTGTAGGAAATGCTACAAACTGTTTAAGAACTCAATGAACTTTCCCTTTCAAGTGACCACATTGCACTGTGTGATGGCCCAGTCAGCCAGACGCCATATTTATGAAAGGTCTGTTGTGTAATAAAACACCCAAATAGACCTGCACTAACGCTTTATACTTACACAATCAATAAATTGGAAGTCTACATCGAGGAAACTTTGTTTGAGATTCCTTTATCTTGAATTCTGAATTGGAAATACATAGGTCTCTGTGTTCGCAGTCAAGATGTTCACCATTATAGAGAGCTGAAACACTTTATAAAGAGTGATTTTCTGGACACATGTTGCAGAGAATCACTCAATTTCAATTTACTCAAGGGTATACTCTCACTTTGCTGACGAATACAACACGAGAAAAGTGTTTAGTTAACTACTCTTTTAAACAGAGAATAAATATGAAATGTCAACCACATTGAATTAACTCAATTAGCAAAATACTATAAAAAAAAACCTCTATAAACATCAAATACGATCACAATAATCCTTAAAAATTAAAACGACCATATGTTGACTTAACCTTACCTTCCGTAGTTATCTCCATGTCCACATTTAAATTTGGTTGCACACTTACCTGTAAAGAAAATAAATTCCAAATCAATAAACGAATGTATTCTATTAACAACAAATAAGTCAAAATATTTTACCGCCTTGCGCATTACGTACAGTCATAAACAGCGGAAATCTGCTCAACAATGTAATGACTGGATTAACATTAGTCCTACAGTGTGTAGTATCCAAAAAATTGACTTGTTTTGTTTTTTGAGCAAAAAAACTATCCAAAACAGCAGGCCCCTATCGAAATATTCCTCAGATAATTATTCATTAGCTTTCGCTACTAAATATCATCAAAATCCGCACACTAGCAAGACAACCTCTGGAACATAATAAAAATAGTATTGATAAAGGAGTGAATTAAAAAAAAAATGTTTTTATGCACGTTTCTCGAAGTATTTAGATACGTAAAATATGATTCACAGCAAACGTAATTCATACATTTAGGTTTAAGTAATTTACAAATGACGAATTCTTATATGTAGCAAGTTACAGAAAATTTAATGCTGGGATAAAATGAATACACCCTTTTGATATATTTTTATTGATATTTTAAAGATGTTTGGTTAAACTTTTCAAAGATAATTTGATGAACATTCCCGTTAAATGCAAATTAAGCCATAAAGAGATCAGTGTACTGTCACACTGCATGCACAAACAAATATGTAAAGATATACAATGAATTTTACTTAATAGAGATTATGACCAAAACGACCAACAATGATAATAATGTCGAATGATTATGACCTTTCTTATCGTATTTAATATAAAATGGCCTACTATTTCCATAAATGGGAAATCCAATCAACAATAAAGTTTTTGAGTAGGACAATCATTATGGTTCATGAGTCGACAGGAAAAGGACGGTTCTGCAAGTTTTTGTCCAATGTTTTCTCTCTCCTTTCCTCTTTTTTGTAAAACTCAGGCTACAAAACCTTGTGATTTCATGTCAATGTTTGCTTAGATCAGGATTGAATCATTAACATTACGAAAAAGAATAAAGGTTGTCAATAATATACTAGTCGTCTTCAAGTATCTATCTATCTATCTATCTATGTCGATAGATTGATATATAGCTATATATATATATATATATATATATATATATATATATGTATGTATGTATGTGTATATATATATATAGCTATATATATATATATATATATATATGTATGTATATATATATATATATATATATATATATATCGATAGATTGACAGATACCTATATATATATGTGTGTATATATATATATATATATATATATATATATATATATATATATATATGTATATATATATATATATATGTATATATATATATATATATATATATATATATATACATATCGATAGATTGACATATAACTATATATATATATATATATATATATATATATATATATATATATATATATATATATATATATAAGAATATATACTCAAATAGGCCATATAATATACTCCTAATTTCTGTATTCTCTCTATACCTCGAGATGAGAGGTAAAGAGAGAAGTATGTTTTTTCATAATTTCAGACCTTCTTATGTCACATCTGCTGTATAAATATCTCATCAGAGCAAACTTATCGCTGAGAATTTTATTCGCATTCCGCATTCAAACATCATTCTAAATTTTTCATATTATCGGAAAACTCTAGACATTGTTATTGCAGTGTAAGAGTCGCTTTTAGCCAGGTGGCGAGTGCCAAGCCCCACACACTGCATACCAAATGCGAACGTCTTACGCAAGACTTTTACAAAAAGCCAAGAATGTTACAGTACGTTTTAACCTCTTTCATTAGGATGAATCGTATATGGTTTCCTTGCGTTCTGTAATGAGGATATGGACATTTTAGATGCCATTTCGTTCATATCTCAATACTTATACATGAGTGTGTTACTTTAGCATGGCATCATTGGTTCTAAATTCACAACTGACAGTTTCACATATAAAAAATCTAAATGAAACTATGAAGTATTTGACACACACGCTCGAGACAGGAGGGCGTTAATATGAAACTAAGTCCATTAAAACATTTGTAATGTTCTCTATTCTCAGTAGGAGAAAAGGCGTATTTATTTTGACGTAGATTTTATTTTACAGATAGATGACTCACTACGTCATTACTTTGAAGACCCAACGTTAAGCCTTTATCCAATCTCGTGACCGTACCTACATTCCTTACACAATTCCTTTACGATATATTTATCAAAAATAAGAAAATCATTCTACTATTTTTATATCAATACCCATTACTTACTTATTCAACTCTCCATATCACTTATGCATTTGATTAAACCAATTATCATCACTTTATATATTTCCCTCACCGTTCAACAGGAAGCCCATTGAAGGTAGCTGGCACTCATTTTGTTCAAGACTGAACGGGACCTCTTTCGATACTTGGAATTCGGCTAATTAGGCTTCACATGTTTACCTACGGGATATACTCTTTCTTTAACCACAACAGATTATTAATGCATTGTAAAAATTCAGGGGAGAAGAGACTCTTTGGCTATCGTAAGTGGCTCTTCTAGAAGGAAACTCTAAAATCAAGCCTCTAGTCTTGGGTAGTGCCATAGCCTCTGTATCAGTCTTCAACTGCCTGGGGGTAGAGTTCTCTTGCTTGGGCGTACACTCGGGCACACTATTCTATCTTATTTCTCTTCCTCTGTTCTCTTAAGTTGTTATAGTATATACTGTATATAAAAGATTTATTCTAATGTAATTGCTGTTCTTAAAATATTCTACTTTAATTATCCTTTACATCTCTTGCAGATTATTTACTTCCTTATAATAAAAATAATAATAATAATAATAATAATAATAATAATAATAATAATAATAATAATAATAATCTATATATTCCTGTCAAATTAGATCATAATTCTATATATATATATATATATATATATATATATATATATATATATAAATACATATGGATATATACGTCTTATTGTGTATAAATGTCTCATTATATATATATATATATATATATATATATATATATATATATCTATATATATATATATATATATATATATATATATATATATATATATATATAGTATAAAAATAGAACAGAACGTAAAGAAATAACTTTAATAATTTGTTACAAGATATGTTGTTGATGATGGAGCATCAAGACAACGATGTACAGATAGCATAAATATTAATGAATCCTTCTCTCGTGTCCCTGAAGAGTGAGGAGATATTGCAGAGGTTTTAAGAATGAAAATTGCAAGCAAATAATAAGGAAAATGTTATGTAATATCTTAAGCCCATAGACATTATTACTACATTTTATTGAAAGTTTTAATAATAAAATAGGTTTTTCATTAGATAAAAATGATATTGATTATATCTATAAATATTTGCTTCTATAAATTAAAATCTATTGTACGAAATTATATGTTCAAAGTAGAGAAGGAAGTCTTTTATCAATCACCTCCAAGCGAATGTCTTCCGAAGTTCCAAAGTAAATCTTGAAGACAATTGGGAATCATTTAGAAAAATATTTGGGTTTTTTATTGTGAAAGTAATTCTAATTCCTAAAATAAGTATTTAAAAAAACAATAATGGTTAATCTTTTATGAATTTACATAATAATATCAGAAATTTTGAGATGAAAAAAATACTCTGACATAAACATTCCAAAATCCTCTCTGCGTACGACGGGCTGCCAACGCAAGAGCCCGTGTTCAGTCAATGTTGGCTGGACAATCTTTAAGCAAGCAAGCAATCTCTGAGTCTTCAGGGATATGAGATGATGATTAAATATTTTCTTTACTGCGTTTTCTTCTACCTTGAGGCGTCAGTGACCCTGGCAGTTTGACGCCGCCTAGAGTCAATGATCAGTCTTTAAATAGGATCATAAGGATAATACCCCTGATATAGCGTCTCACTCTCACTCTAACAGAAGAAGGGAAAGACAAACAAGATTTTTCGTAATTAGCGTGTGGCTGAATTACTCAGTCTGGACTTGGTGTTCCCAAATACGAATTTCTACCTATCAATCATCATATAAGTGCTGATAATATACCTCTCTTCAGACAGTACTCTAATAATACCCTTTAATGTTTACTATTATTCAAACAATCATCAATTGGAGTTCAATCATTACAATTGTTTTATCTTCTTTCTTTTCTTCTCCTCTAGATGGAATAAATAAGCAGATAATCTATCATTAAAACCAGCAATAAACCTTCCGGACTTTAAAATCTTGCCATCACTTCTGCAGGGTCCAGTGCTGACATCATTACAGTTTCATGGAAAATTTACGCGATAATGAAATCAATAAGTCGTTCGAGATTTACTTTTTCTTCAAGGAAATTTTAACTTATTGCATTATATGTATATATATATATATATATATATATATATATATATATATATATATATATATATATATATATGTGTGTGTGTGTGTGTGTGTGAGTGTGTATATACATATATATACTGTATGTGTGTATAAATAAAATCATATATATACTGTATGTGTGTATAAATAAAATCATATATATACTGTATGCGTGTATAAATAAAATCAAATATATACTTATGTATGTGTATACAATTTTGTATAAGTAATTGTGAATATATGTAAATATATTATTATACATATCAACGAATGAATAAATATATAGACAGTACATTATTTATATATAAATTAATATATAAATATATATATATATATATATATATATATATAAATATATATATATAATTATATATATATAAAAAAATATATATCTAAACATATATATATATATATATATATATATATATATATATATATATATATGTATATATATATATATATATATACATACATATATATATATATATATATATATATATATATATATATATAGTTATATATATATATATATATATATATATATATATATATATAGTTATATATATAAACAGATGCATACACATACTTACATATATATACGGTATATGTATATATATATATATATATATATATAAATATATGTATATATAAATATTTATATATAAATATATTTACACACACACATATATATATATATATATAGATAGATAGATAGATAGATATTTGTGTGTGCCCGTGTGTGTACATACATAATATATATATATATATATATATATATATATATATATATATATATATATATACATATTATACATACACGTTTACAAAATTATACTACACTATATATATATATATATATATATATATATATATATATATACATATTACTTATCAGTCACAAAACTGCACGCAAAAGATATTCAAGTATAAAATACACAGGAAACAGGAAAGTAAAAGGGCAGGTACCAAGCACTTTCTTTTGTTACGTACACTTCTCAATGGTCCATATATATATATATATATATATATATATATATATATATATATATATATATATATATACATATATATATATATATATATATATATATATATATATATATATATATTTTAATACCCACATCAAAATGACGATCCCAGGCTGATGACTAAAAAACTTTTCTACGTCTCGGTGCCAGGAGAGACAGTTGTTTATAGTCAAAGAAAACTATTATTTCTTGGTAAGATCTAAGACCACTATAAATGTTTTAGACTAAGCATAAAACGTAGCTTTTATTGATTATGATGATGGTTGATACCAAAAATAAATGAGAATAATAATAATAATAATAATAATAATAATAATAATAATAATAATAATAATAATAATAATAATAATAATGTTGAGAAAGTAGTAGTAGTAGATTGCCCAGCCTATACTGCTGGACACGGGCTCTTGCGTTGGCAGCCCGTCATGACAATACCCATCAAAATAATTTCATAATATATCGTCATTCTAAATATCTATGTGATTTTTTAATTATAAAACCTTTAAAATCTTAATTATATTCCGAAATTAATGTGAATTATACTTTTATAGAAATAATATATATATTTATTAGGAATTTAATGATTCATATAAGGAATAACTAATTATATATGCTATTTTGTCACTGAAATCGAGGAGATAATTTGTTTGTGTGCAAGTTGCTGGGAGTGAGAGGAGTAGCAACGAGAAAGGGGTAGAGGTAATCCCAAGTGTTTCAAGTATCTATAGACAATTTAAATACGATAATTAAAGAATAAAATCAGTTAGATCAAAGCCACAGATAAGGGGAAAAGGAAGAGCGTCACAAATAGAAAAAAAAAAAAGAATAGAAAACGGCTTAATAAGCAAGTTTGAATAACATTCAGTTAACCGTCAGCTGCCCAACGTATTCGTAAGACTGAGTCTTTTCTTGCCACTTCTTTCGGTTGAAGAAGATTCTTCAAATGATACTACATCAACACATAAAAACCAAGCCATGTTTTAAATTTGTTCAACTCTTTTGGGCCAAGGATTAGGCTACGTCAACGAGATTTCAAATTTGATTTTTCCTTATCCTGTCATTACTGTTATCATTTTTTCCAACAGGGGTTGCAGCAGATTAAGTGAGGATACAAAAGCAAAAGCACCACCTCTAGAGCCTCCTCAACCATCATGGCACCGATGATCCTCCAGTATCAAACATAACATTTTTACTTAACCAAGATCTGTAGACCTTACTAAAGACCTTCCTTGGCTTTATCAATGAGTTACGGAAAAAAAAAAACTGAAAAAAGAAAGTCACTATGAAGAGATAGCGTTTCCTTCGTGGTGTCAAAGTCCCAGACGGATGAGATGCCATTTTTCTTTTAGTCTGTCACAATAATCATATCTCCTAAAGGCAGATTATCTTAATTTACATTTGCTGCAAAGTAAGTTTTCATTTAGATGAAGGCATACTAATTTTTAAAAGAAATACCATTAGAACATCCAAGGAAAGAGAGAAAACGGAGTCGTGGCTTCTACAATACATCAATATGTTTTAAACGTTGAATTGTAGGCCTATATGACATCACAGCTTCTGCATCTACACGTTTTAAGAGTTGCATTGTAGGCATATCTGACATTATAGCTTCTGCATCTACATGTTTTCAACGTTGAATTGTAGGCCTATATGACATCACAACTTCTGCAGCTATAGAGCGTTGCATTGACGGCCTACCTGACATTACCGCCACATCGTTGCTTTTGTGCAGTATTCTAAAATCAAGCTTTTATATTCCTCTTGTGTTTCTTCAGTAGCAGCAAATATGATCTATTTCAGTGTACAAACGATTACACAATTTTCCAGAAATTCTGACAACTTCAGATTCCGAGGAAAAAAAAAATTAAGAGAAACTATTTTGATGAGTTACTTTTCATGAATTAAACTGACCAGTTTTAATATTTTAATATTTTAAAGAGTTTGAATTTAAATTCATTATATATATGGTCATCATCTTTTCCTAGGCCTATTGACCCTAACGGCCCCGGTTACATTTCGCCAGCCGTCTCTATCTTGAGCTTTTAAATCAATACTTCTCCATTCATCATCTACTTCATACATCACATGCTGTAAAATTGAAGTTTCCAAAGAATTTTATCAAACATGGTCTACTGATATTGTTTGGACCTTAGACAGTCATAATTACGAACAAACAATAGTTATAGTGAAATCTTGGAAACTATTTGTGACTGTTCGATGGAAATTCTAGGCTGGATATTCAGGTTAAGGAATGGAAATGTTTATAGGCCTAATAAATACGGAGTATTGAATTTGAGGGTGAAAGTCTTTTATCTTTAAAGCACATCTCAGTGACACAGTGTTCAGACTAAACTTCCGACCCCTGAAAGGTCGACTTGATATTGTTCTTGTAAATAATATGTTTTAATCGTTTAAGACTTCTTGCAACACACCAGAGAACCCGCTGCTTCCTAATGAGCTATTGCTGAGCCATCATTGAAAACAAGGTTCCTAACAGCTATACTCTCATTGCAAAGCATCGACTCTAGAAGAGTTTAGCAATTCAAGTAACTGTCTGCTTCTTTCGACCTCATTATCCCCATTGTATAACAGGGTCGGCCGCTCAAGTCAACTCTCACCATCTATTTATTTGATTTTCCTCTTTTGTACAGTACATTAAAACAAAATCTTAATCAATGATTTTAAAAGTAAACTATTTTTTTGAAATCACATCTAAATAGGAATAGTGTTATCCAGTTTTGTCCTTTAAAAGTTAATAAAGAGATTCATATTGTGTTGACTCGAAAATGAAGTAAAGGGAAAATGTGCTTTATCCAGCGAGGGATCTGACAGTACCCAATAACTTTTGCAATAGTATCAGCGGGTGCCTCCCACTGGCCATCAAAATACTGATCTATTTGCTAAAAGAATATTCAAAATTCATAAATAGCTATAATGATGATTATCATGAAAGGCAACTAAATTCTTAATTATCAAACTTTATAAAAAAATTATGAATTTATCAACAAATCTATAAACTTTACATAAAATGTTTGAGTCTTCCTAAATGGAGAATATTATCCGGCAAGTAATGGCAGTGATGTCTGTATCGTCCTGGATAACCTAAAGTAAAGAGACTCGGGTTTTCCGAGAGTCCTGGGTCGGGTCAAGCCCTAAGAAATCGACTCCGTTGAGGATCCTTCCTCTTGGGTGTCTTCCGATTCAGGACTACCTCTCAGTTTGGGGTTCCGAGACAGGCAGGATAGAAAGAGAGTATCCTGTCACTGACGTCCCCCGGTTATCCAGCAAAACAGCAACAGGCTTTCTTTGGTCTGGTGTTGATTCTCCTCTTCCTTCTCTCTCTCTCTCTCTCTCTCTCTCTCTCTCTCTCTCTCTCTCTCTCTCTCTCTCTCTCTCTCATTAGTAACCCTTTCTTATCCTTTTCCTTCTTCTCTTCCTCTACTAATAAAGGCCACGAGGTGGGGGGGGGGGGGATTCCCGTCTACAGTATGCAGCCAGACTGTTGCTATTTATTTATTATTGCATTGGACAGCGTTGAACATAACTTGTCACTTAGTAATAAATCTTATATTTCATTTTGTAAACATGTGTATGAATGCACAAAGTTGCTCAACTGTTATGAAAAATTTTATTATTGAAAAAATATTAGATAGTTGAAACAATTGTGCTACAATAATATTTCAGAAAAAAAAGTAATACATTAATGAAACACGAATCCCTCTGAACACCTTGATTCCGTGAGACTATTCCTGGAACTGTGTCTGCAGATAGTCGGAGTGGGAAAGAGGGCTTCAAGAGGGAAAATAATCTAAGCTTAGTCCTGTTGTCTAATAATAATAACCATCTATGCATCTGGGTTATCAATTCAAAGTTATTACTTGATTTTGCTTATGTCGTTTTGTGTATGAAGCAAAAGGTAGTTAGGGTCGTGGTTTCGAAACTTGCAATAAATTATTTCAAGCCAAAGCTTAGGTAACTGTCAACGCTGCCGATATAGGTCTAATCTCTAGAGGAGTTTATTAAGGGAGAAGTACTAATGATAAATGAATAAGTAAATAAGCGAAGTGGTGTGTTATCTTCGGTACCAGAAATACAATTAAATCTACCTATATTATCCAACTTTAATTTACGAACGGAAAGCTATAATCGGGTCAGACATATTCCCCCACATCTTTAATGGGCAGATTCTACAATAGCAACGTATCTCGAATAACAACAACAACAACAACAACAGTAATAATAATAATAATAATAATAATAATAATAATAATAATAATAATAATATGGCTCTGTCGGCTTGTCTTTAACACACACAAAGGGTATGGCTATATGTCAGGTAGCAACAATAAATATTTGCATCAAATCTTGTCATTTATGAAAGATGTTTATCTGGGCGATACAAAAACACTTTCACCCCCTTTTGTATCCCCATTCACAAAGTGTGATTATATATATATATATATATATATATATATATATATATATATATATATATATATACACATACATATATATATATATATATATATATATATACATATGCATATATATATGTATATATATACACACACACACACACACACATATATATATATATATATATATATATATATATATATATATTTATATATATATATATATATAAATAAATATGATATATATTTATATATATACATATATATACATATACATATATATATGTATATATACACACACACACATATATTATATATATATATATATATATATATATATATATATATATATATATATGTATATATATATATATATTCGCCTAAAGCAGGTCGTTTACATAGCGGCAGAAATTCATATTACTGTAAATACATGTTAAGGTGACACAAGACCAATATATTGGGAGTTAAATGGCCGGACAGGATTAGAAAAGAAACTATATGTGAGATTACTCGAGTGCCATATGAGGATAAGATCATGGTGAGGAGAAGGTGCAGATGGTTTGGGCATACTCTTAGCCCTCCCCAAGAGAGATTAGTTCACCAAGTTTTCAACTGGGCTCCAGAAGGCACAGAAGAGTTGTAAGACCAAGACCTACATGTCAGTGGACTATGAAGCGTGAAGTAGGAAGCATGATTTGAAAGGTCAGGTTAGACAAGCGAAATTAACCGATTTGCATCAATAGGCGTAGAAAGAGATGGTATATATATATATATATATATAATGAAACACATACACATATAAGCATGTGTATATTATCATAAATGAAAATGTATATATATATATATATATATATATATATATATATATATATATATATATATATATAATGAAACACATACACATATAAGCATGTGTATATTATCATAAATGAAAATGTATATATATATATATATATATATATATATATATATATATATATATATATATATATATATATATATATATATATATATGCATATGTGTGTATGCGCGTGTTTAAAATTTACTATTGATGTCTATTTGCTATTAAATAATAGGAAATAGCAAAAATATCTATTTAGAATATAATTATTGATTCATATATATCACATATAGCCGTTTTTAGTTTACTGCAGGAAAAAAGTATCAGAGAGGTCATTATTCTTGTCTGGAACTTGTCTAAAGAGAGAGATATTATCATCACTTATATGATTGTTGATAAGAAGAAATTTGTATTTAGGAACAGGAAGTCCTGACTGAATTATTTAGACCCACGCTTAGTAAAAATCATGTTTTTATCTCCCGAGAGAGAGAGAGAGAGAGAGAGAGAGAGAGAGAGAGACCCTATATCAGGGGTTGTATCATATGATCATATTTAAA
Organism: Palaemon carinicauda; assembly: GCF_036898095.1. Lineage (NCBI taxonomy): Eukaryota > Metazoa > Arthropoda > Malacostraca > Decapoda > Palaemonidae > Palaemon > Palaemon carinicauda. The sequence continues at coordinate 93,905,053 of NC_090727.1, read as the reverse complement.
GATTGATTAGGTTGCCTAGCGTCGCAACTACAAAGGTCATTGACACTAGGCGGCGTCATAACTGCCAGGGTCACTGACGCCTCAAGGTAGAATGAAACGCAGTAAAGAAAAGAGTATTTAATCATCATATCATTTCCCTGAAGACGGAGAGGAATTTGGAACGTTCAAGTCAGAATAATTTTTTCAACTGAAAATTTCTGAGGTCATTATGTAAATTTATAGGAAATTAGACATAATTGAATCTTTATACGCTTATTTTTGGAATTAGAATTACTTTCGCAATAAAGAAACAAAAATACTTTTCTAAATGATTCCTAATTGTAATTTTAATGAATATTTAATGTTATCAAGTTGGATTTTTTTTTCTTTATATTTCTCTAATTCCGCCTAAAGTCTCTGGACGAGTTCTTCATGATTTCCTTTGGAACTTCGGAAGAAATTCGCTCGGAAGTGATTGATACAAGACTTCCTTCATTACATTAAACGTATAATTTCATAGAGTAGATTTTAATTTATAGAAGAAAATATTGAGAGATATAATCAATATTATTTTTATCTAAAAGTCTTCTTGCTTTTCAGGGATATGAGAGAATTAGTAAATAATATTTTCGCTCTCTGTCTGTACATCGGTTTCTTGCTGCTCCATCATCATCATCAACTTTTACTTCACAAATTGTTGAGGTTATTCCTTTACGCTGTGTTCTATTTTCTTTATTAGAAATATACTACGATATTTAAGCTGTGTGTATATATATGGTCGTCGAAGTTGTCCTAGTCAAAGTCTCCCATACTAGATTGAATTTCTAAGAGCGCTCAGACTAAAATCTCACAATATCGCCAATCTTCAGAGATCAGCGTGGTGATGAAAAATGGCTGGGCCTTCAAGTAAAAACTCGATGTAGTTGCCCTGTAATGTCAGGTTAGGCCTACAATACAATGCTCTATAGACGCAGGAGCTGTAATGTTATATAGGCCTACAATGCAACGCTTAAAACATATAGATGCAGAAGCTGCCATGTGGGATAGGCCTACAATGCAATGCTTAAAGCATATAGATAATTTAAAAGGAAAATATGACGGGGTTTTTATGCTTTGACATCACCGCACTTGAAGGATCACAGTCTTTAGGCCGACGCAATACGAGCTGGCGGTTAACTGACTGTTGGTTGAAACTCGCTTATTAAACCATTTTCTAATCCAGCTTTCTAGTTTGGGCCTTTTCCTTATTTCTTCATGTGTGGCTTTGATCTAACTGATTTTAATCTTTTATTAGTGTATTTAAATTGTCTATGGATAATTGAAACACTTAGGATTTCCTCTGTTTCTTTCATGTAGCCGCTTCTCTCACTCCGAGCAACTTGCACGAAAGCAAATTATCTCCTCGATTTCAAGGACAAAAATGCTCATACAATTACTTATCCCATATAGAAATTATTAATTCCCTTAGTAGAAATATATTATTTTGATAAATATATAATTCATATTAGTTTTGGAATGGAATTTCAATTTCGAGGCTTTTAAAACTAAGGAGTCACATAGAAATTCAAAATATCGATATATCATGAAATTATTTTGATGGTTTCTGTGCGTGGAAGTCACTGTCATTCGTCGATGCCGAAACGTGGAATTGACGTCATCGATACGGCTAATCTGCTCCACATCTTGATCAAGTGTGGAATGTGGAATCCCAGTGTTAATAAATTCCACACTTTGTAAAGAGATGATGTATGTCGATTAAAATGTAATAAATAATTAATATGAGTGTTTTATTATTTATTTTCCCCGTGATATCTATATAAAAATTACAATAATTGAAAGTGTGGTTGCTATGGGACTAGGAGGCTCAGTGGAGTTCAGCGCTTAATGTTGCAGACTCACTGAAAGACTGATTTTTGAATCAGTCTTGAGGGAATTAATTGAAATTGCCGCACAACAGTTGCCTTTTCACGAATTGATATGCATATATATACATATACATACATAAATTATATAGACATACATATAAATATATATATACATATTTATATATACACATATATATACATAAGTATACACATATGTATACACATACATATACATATATATATATACATATATACTGTATACATATATATACATGTATATATATGTGTCTATATATATATATATATATATATGACTATGAATATGTATATTTATGTATATATATGTATATTTATATATATACATATATATACACATGTATATATATATATATATATATATATATATACACACACACACATATATATATATATATATATATATATATATATATAATTTGATAACTTGAAGAAAAATAGCAGAGAACTTAAGAGCTGAGAAATCAGTGGTCTTTGTATATATACATACATATATATATATATATATATATATATATATATATATATATATATATACATATATAGATAGATAGATAGATATAGATATATATATATATACAAAGTGCTAGGGCAATTCGTCCCTGGTGAATATGTCGTTGCCCAGTTCGTCCCGCTCAATTCATCGTTGCTCAATTTGTCCCCAAGTCAATTCGTCGTTGGGCAATTTGTCCCCAAGTTAAAAGACACTATACTCAATTTTTTATAATGAGGCACATTTGCACCGACACGCAGCGGTGCCCTTTTAGCTCGGAAAAGTTCCTGCTCTCTGATTGGTTAGAATTATCTTGTCCAACCAATCAGCGATCAGGAAACTTTTCCGAGCTAAAAGGGCACCGCTGCGAGTCGGTGTAAATCTGTCTCGCTAAAAAAAATTGACTATAGGTTGTTTAACTGTTTTATATTAATTTCAGAGAAAGGAAAAAACAAAGTTGTTGATGAAGAGAATTATATATATATACTAAGAATAAGGAGAGTGCAGATAGACTGAAGATCTACTGGAGGTGTGAAAATCGTGCATGCAAGGCGAGACTTCAGACTGATGAAAACTATATAGAAATTAAGAAGGTTGGTATCCACAATCACGCTTCAACAGCCGCAGAGGTAAATGTGAAGACTGTGGTCTCAAATATTAAAGCAAAGTCAATTTCATCTCGTGCTGCACCTCGCTCAATAATTGCTAGTGAAGTTGAAAAGTTAAACGAATGTGCTTTATCACAAATTCCTCGGTTGCAACAACTCGGTGACAATATCAGACGTTGAAGGCAAGCAGATTTTAATTATCCCGCAACCCCACTAACAAATGTTGGGTTCTCCATTCCAAGTGAATGTAACTTGGCTTATAATAATAATAATAATAATAATAATAATAATAATAATAATAATAATAATAATAATAATATATTGTATGAAAGTAACAACGTCCACTAAGTTTTATCACAAAAAAAAATGTGAAGCTGATCGAAGTAAAGGTCAACTAGGCACCACATAACAACCTAAATTCCCACAAGAGTTATCAGAAACTCAACAACACACAATGCAATGGTGGCCGAGTTGCCCTAGTCGTTCATCTCCATTTCATAGGACTTTTTTTTTATTTTCGGCAAAAGGGAGATATTCCAATTAAGGAGACTATTATCTCTTGAGCGGACAAGTATGCAATTGGGAGAATAATATATTAACAACTTTTTCTTGATATAGAGTAGCAAGGAATGTGGGAACTTGGGTGAAGCCTCTGCGCGTTACTGAATGGAATACTTTAGAAGCATTAATTTCATATTTCTTCTCAACTTGACTGCTCTTGAATGCAATAATTCTGCAGTTAAAAAGATGAAGGTAACAGTGGATGTGTTGTTTTATCTCTAAAGTCATTCCCTATTAGGTGAAACTACTTACTGTATATATATATATATATATATATATATATATATATATATATATATATATACTGTGTACATATATATATATATATATATATATATATATATATATATATATATATATACTGTGTATATATATATATATATATATATATATATATATATATATTTACAGTATATATATATATATATATTTACAGTATATATATATATATATTTACAGTATATATATATATATATATATATATATATATATATATATATATATACACACACACACATACAGTATATATCTGCGTGTACTACATAGTATGAACTTTCTTCCAAGTTATTGCTAGACCACGAAAAAACTTAATTGATTAATCGACGTCCATTTATTGGTGTGTATATATATATATATATATATATATATATATATATATATATATATATATATATATATATATATATATATACTGTATATATATGTGTGTGTGTATATGTCCAAAAGAACGTTAGTCACGTTATGAAACTCTACAAGTCAGTAACTATTTCCTCTTAATAGATATATTTCCCCGATTGCAAACTTCAAATATGAAATTAACGCAAAGGAATCAAATTTCTAATGCTGACATACTGTATATCATTCCTTGCAGGGAAATAATAGAAATATCAAGAAGTTCTCGAATTTTATCACATTTCACAAATATACCAGTAAAGAGAGAGAGAGAGAGAGAGAGAGAGAGAGAGAGAGAGAGAGAGAGAGAGAGAGTTATATTAATATGATCAGATTTAAAGATTGATTAGGTTGCCTAGCGTCGCAACTACAAAGGTCATTGACACTAGGCGGCGTCATAACTGCCAGGGTCACTGACGCCTCAAGGTAGAATGAAACGCAGTAAAGAAAAGAGTATTTAATCATCATATCATATCCCTGAAGACGGAGAGGATTTTGGAACGTTCAACTCAAAATATTTTTTTTAACTGAAAATTTCGGATATTATTATGTAAATTATTATGAAATTCCACCTCACTGAATTTTAATAGGCTTATTTTTGGAATTAGAATTACTTTCAAGATAAAAAAATAAAAATATTTTTCTAAATGATTCCCAATTGTAATTTTAATAAATATTTAACGGGATCAAGTTGAAAATCTTTTATTCTTTACATTCCGCTATTTCCGCCTTATGTCTCCGGACAAGTTCAAAATTTCCTTTGGAACTCTGGAAGAAATTCGCTCAGAAGTGATTGATACAAGACTTCCTTCATTACGTTTAGTGCATAGTAAGTTTTCATTTAGGTGAAGGCATACTCATTTTTAAAAGAAATACCATTAGAACATCCGAGGAAAGAGAGAAAACGGAGTCATGACTTCTACAATACATCAATATGTTTTAAACGTTGCATTGTAGGCCTATATGACATAACAGCTCTGCATCTACATGTTTTAAGCGTTGCATTGTAGGCATATCTGACATTATAGCTTCTGCATTTACATGTTTTAAGCGTTGCATAGTACGCCTATATGACATCACAGCTTCTGCAGCTATAGAACGTTGCATTGTAGGCCTACCAGACATTACTGGCACATCGTTGCTTTTGTGCAGTATTCTAAAATCAAGCATTTATATTCCTCTTGTGTTTCTTCAGTAGCAGCAAATATGATCTATTTCAGTGTACAAACGATTACGCAATTTCCCAAATATTTAGACAACTTCAGATTCCAAAGGAAAAAAAATAATTAAGAGAAACTATTTTGATGAGTTACTTTTCATGAATTAAACTGAGCAGTTTTAATATTTTAATATTTCAAAGAGTTTGAATTAAAATTCAATATATATATGGTCATCATCTTTTCCTAGGCCTATTGACCCTAACGGCCCCGGTTACATTTCGCCAGCCGTCTCTATCTTGAACTTTTAAATCAATACTTCTCCATTCATCATCTACTTCATACATCACATGCTGTAAAATTGAAGTTTCCAAAGAATTTTATCAAACATGGTCTACTGATATTGTTTGGACCTTAGACAGTCATAATTACGAACAAACAATAGTTATAGTGAAATCTTGGAAACTATTTGTGACTGTTCGATGGAAATTCTAGGCTGGATATTCAGGTTAAGGGATGGAAATGTTTATAGGCCTAATAAACACGGAGTATTGAATTTGAGGGTGAAAAGTCTTTTATCTTTAAAGCACATCTCAGTGACACAGTGTTCAGACTAAACTTCCGACCCCTGAAAGGTCGACTTGATATTGTTCTTGTGAATAATATGTTTTAATCGTTTAAGACTTCTTGCAACACACCAGAGAACCCGCTGCTTCCTAATAAGCTATTGCTGAGCCATAATTGAAAACAAGGTTCCTAACAGCTATACTCTCATTGCAAAGCATCGACTCTAGAAGAGTTTAGCAATTCAAGTAACTGTCTGCTTCTTTCGACCTCATTATCCCCATTGTAAAACAGGGTCGGCCTCTCGAGTCTACTCTTCGAATCTATTTATTTGCTTTTCCTCTTTGGTACAGTACATTAAAACAAAATTTTAAGCAATGATTTTATAAGTAAACAATTTTTTTAAAATCATATTTAAATAGGAATAGTGTTATCCAGTTTTATCCTTTAAAAGTTAATAAAGAGATTCATATTGTGTTGACTCGAAAATTAAGTAAAGGGAAAATGTGCTTTATCCAGCGAGGGATCTGACAGTACACAATAACTTTTGCAATAGTATCAGCGGGTGCCTCCCACTGGCCATCAAAATACTGATCTATTTGCTAAAAGAATATTCAAAATTCATAAATAGCTATAATGATGATTATTATGAAAGGCAACTAAATTCTTAATTATCAAACTTTATAAAGAAATTATGAATTTATCAACAAATCTATAAACTTTACATAAAATGTTTGAGTCTTCTTAAATGGAAAATATTTTCCGACAAGTAATGGCAGTGATGTCTGTATCGTCCTGGATAACCTAAAGTAAAGAGACTCGGGTTTTCCGAGAGTCCTGGGTCGGGTCAAGCCCTAAGAAATCGACTCCGTTGAGGATCCTTCCTCTTGGGTGTCTTCCGATTCAGGACTACCTCTCGGTTTGGGGTTCCGAGACAGGCAGGATAGAAAGAGAGTATCCTGTCACTGACGTCCCCCGGTTATCCAGCAAAACAGCAACAGGCTTTCTTTGGTCTGCTGTTGAATTCTCCTCTTCCTACTCTCTCTCTCTCTCTCTCTCTCTCTCTCTCTCTCTCTCTCTCTCTCTCTCTCTCTCTCTCTCTCTCTCTCTCTCATTAGTAAGCCTTTCTTATCCATTTCCTTCTTCTCTTCCTCTACTAATAAAGGGCACGAGGTGGGGGGGGGGGGGATTCCCGTCTACAGTATGCAGCCAGACTGTTGCTATTTATTTATTATTGCATTGGACAGCGTTGAACATAACTTGTCACTTAGTAATAAATCTTATATTTCACTTTGTAAACATGTGTATGAATGCACAAAGTTGCTCAACTGTTATGAAATAAAATTATTATTGAAAAAATATTAGATAGTTAAAACAATTGTGCTACAATAATATTTCAGAAAAAAAAAGTAATACATTAATGAAACACGAATCCCTCTGAACACCTTGATTCCGTGAGACTATTCCTGGAACTGTGTCTGCAGATAGTCGGAGTGGGAAAGAGGGCTTCAAGAGGGAAAATAATCTAAGCTTAGTCCTGTTGTCTAATAATAATAACCATCTATGCATTTGGGTTATCAATTCAAAGTTATTACTTGATTTTGCTTATGTCGTTTTGTGTATGAAGCAAAAGGTAGTTAGGGTCGTGGTTTCGAAACTTGCAATAAATGATTTCAAGCCAAAGCTTAGGTAACTGTCAACGCTGCCTATATAGGTCTAATCTCTTGAGGAGTTTATTAAGGGAGAAGTAATAATGATAAATTAATAAGTAAATAAGCGAAGTGGTGTGTTATCTTCGGTACCAGAATTACAATTAAATCTACCTATATTATCCAACTTTAATTTACGAACGGAAAGCTATAATCGGGACAGACATATTCCCCCACACCTTTAATGGGCAGATTCTACAATAGCAACGTATCTCGAACAACAACAACAACAACAGTAATAATAATAATAATAATAATAATATGGCTCTGTCGTCTTGTCTTTAACACATACTAGGGTATGGCTATATGTCAGGTAGCAACAATAAATATTTGCATCAAATCTTGTCATTTATGAAAGGTGTCTATCTGGGCATAAAGTCACGATTTGTGAAATTTCTCCGCAGTCTCTTCTTCATTTTAATTCTAGGCCTATAGGCTTCGTAAGAATTATAAAATCAGAAGTATCAACTTCAAGTCCCATATAACAATAAGGCAAGGGGGGGGGGGGGGGGCAAACAGCATTTAAACCTTCACAAGTTGGGTCTACCTAAATCCTCAGTAAATCTCAAAAGACGAAACTGTCTAAAGCTATTAAAGAACCAGGTAATGAATAATTTCATTTTTCAAATGACGCCATTATTTTCTATGTATAATATACTTAGGCAAATTATATATATATATATATATATATATATATATATATATACATATATAAATATAAATATATATATATATATATATATATATATATATATATAGGTAGTTGGTTGGCCAGGGAACCAGCCACCCATTGATATACTACCACTAGAGAGTTATGAAGTCCTTTGACTGGCCAGACAGTACTATATTGGATCCTTCTCTCTGGTTACGGTTCACTTTCCCTTTGCCCACACAGACACCGAATAGTCTGGCCTATTCTTTACAGATTCTCCCCTGACTCCATGCACCTGACAACACTTGAGATTACCAAACAATTCTTCTTCAGCCAAGGGGTTAAATACTGCAATGTAGTTGTTAAGTGGCTACTTTCCTCTTGGTAGGGGGTAGAAAAGACTTTAGCTATGGTAAGCAGCTCTTCTAGGAGAAGGACACTCCAAAATCAAACCATTGTTCTCTATTCTTGGGTAGTGCCATAGCCTCTGTACCATGGTCTTCCACTGTATTGGGTTAGAGTTCTCTTGCTTGAGGGTACACTCGGGCACACTGTTCTATCTAGTTATTTCTTCCTCTTGTTTTGTTAAAGTTTTTAAAGCTTATATAGGAAATATTTATTTCAATGTTGTTACTATTCTTACTTTTCATGTTTCCTTTCCTCATTGGGCTATTTTCCCTGTTGGGGCCACTGGGCTTATAGCATCCTGCTTTTCCAACTAGGGCTGTAGCTTAGCATTTAATAATAATAATAATAATAAATATATAATGTATATATATATTTATATATATACATATATATGTAACTTATATTTATATATGAATATATAATATATATATATATATATATATATATATATATATATATATATATATATATATATATATATTAGTATGTGTGATAGTACAGCGGCATAGCAGACCAATTGTTCAAATTGGTCTAAAAGCACCAAAATTGGCACACATGTAGATTAATATATTCTAAACATTTTTGGATATGGAGGCATTCAAGATTAGCCCTTAGGAAGATATGGCGGCCATTGTTCAAAATGGCCGCCATTTAACATTAGCGTCATTACATAGACTTCATTATGTGTCGTTAGTTTGGTGCTAGATGGGTCAAAATTCCCTTCTTTTACATCAGAATTAACATCAATAAATGTTTAACAGATATTTACATGAATCTTCTCAAAAATGGCCCCCAAACTGGCCGCCATTTTGTGGAAAAAGTGGACATTTGATGAAGATTTCAATACTCAATGACATAATACCTCTAATAACCAGTACCTGATTTCAGGAACACACTTTAATTGCTCAAGTTGCTTTTTTATTTCAAATTGCTGGCAAAATTGCTAGTCAAAATAATACACAGAGTACGGGAAGTTTACAGTATGGTCAGATTGTAGTTATATAGTCGACCAAAAGCCCAGTCTCTAGGCACAGTACTTGTGTAATCCTGCAGTACATACATGTAATACAATAACGTAGATTTTGCCACACTATGTTAATTATGATTCCGAACTTTTCAAATCTGGTCACCAGAATTATGAATGTCTACAGATCATAATGTTGGTTAGCAAGTTTTCTGTCCCAATCTACTGGCATTCGCCTTCACAGAAACATAGACCAGTGCATTGCAGTGAAGCGTTCTTGCACTTGCACCGGTTTTTGCAGCCTTTCTTGCATCCGCAAGACACCAGCTCATAGCAGGCCTTGGATGCCTCAGGGAGTGTGGTCCAGAGTGGTGTGTAGAGCCCATCATCACTCCGATGCCAGCCCCAGTCTGTTGGTGGAGGGAGCACGGGCGTTGGTACCAATGCCTGGCCCCAGACATGACCACCCTGAAGGGCAGATCTCTTCACATGCTGCTCCAGAGCAGCGTAGGTTGGCGGGATGTTCTGAACAGAGTTCGTCTTTGCAAAGAGCTGCTTTCTCGCCTTGTTGACGTCCTTGCATTTGCTTGTGCGGTCATACAGGAGTATGACAAACCTCTCGATGACATGCATTGTATCCTCTTGGATGCTTGTGGGTGCATTTGCCAGACTCAGCAGGGCATCAGTGAGTTCTGGCAGCGTGTTCCATGTTGCCCAGGCAGATTTCTTCCCATGTCCGACGAAGGCTGACACAGTATCACACCCTGTGATGGCATGAAACATTGGAAGAGCACATGCCTTCTCTGGACCAAGGGAGGAAGCTATTTCATGGGCTGCAATGTAGCGGTAGTTCTTGCCTGTCCCAAAGGCTACCCAGAGTTCGTCTCCAGCTGGTAGTTTCTGGACTACCATCACTGCTAGGACCACGACGTCACTGTCTACTGTTCGAACCTGTATCTGGTGGTGACCATGTTGTGCAGCATGTGCTACATGTAGCATCATGCGGGTGTCTGCCTCTTCTTGGTTGCATGGTGCGAGTGAGTTGACATCCTCTTGCTGTGGAACACAGATCACCTGCTCCCCATCAGTGACGACCAGTTCCTTGCCTTCTTCTTGAAAGGACTCTGCAAGCATGGTGGAGAGGTAGCTGAAGAGCTCCACTTTGTTGCTATCAACTCGCAGGAAACTTTACCACGGAATTGGTAAGTGTCTTCAAACATATATCGACGAACTATCTGTGCAGCACGCGCAAGGTGAACTGCCTCAGTGTCACAGTCTTGCTCGCAGGCTTTGCCTAGCGCTTCACCAATGTCTTCATCAAACGCTAGTAAAACATCTCGGCCTTTGCTGTGGGATCTCAGGCCTGGTATCTGGGCTAACAGGCGCTCTTTCAGCCTTGTGCTATTAACTTTCTGGCACAAAACAACCCCGAGCTGTTCCATTCTTGTTGTGTATAGCTTTACAAGTTCTGCGAGTCTGAAGACTGGGGTGGTGCCCTCTTCTAGGTGGGTTTCCTCGATATACAGGACCAGTTCAGCCAGTACGATTCTTGACATTACACCTTCATGGTCAGTTTTCTGCTCGGCTTCTACAGTGGTCTTTGCACGATAGTAAAGAGCCAACAAACACTTGGAATGGTACTTGGCCTCCAGAGCCACCATATCACCCATGCTGAGCCTGGCTATGAGTTCATTGTCCCCAACTTGCGCTGCACACTTCCGTACGCGTGTGTCCACCTGGAAGGTTGTTACTTCATGTAGGGTCTCTGTGCCAGACTTTCCACAGAAAAAGCAGGAGGTGCCGCTGGTAGTGGCTTCTGAAGAGTGTGTTCTGGCGCGCTTGGCCTGGACATTGTCAGTACTATCAAATGCTGAGCTGCTTGCGATGCGTCTCTTCTCTGCTCTTCGTAGCATTGTGTTATTGTATTTGAGCATACATGTTTTATGCCACTTGGCCTGGTGGGCAACCATTGTCGCCTCAACACCTTGTCCTTCATCTAGTCTCTGTAACTGAACAGTTCTTGGCAGTTCTCCGAGTTCATCAAATTTGACCAAGTTTGCAGCCATTGTCGTGTATCCACTCCCAGGGTCTCGGCGTTTAGACAGTACTGGGCAGACAAGTGACTCTGTTGTCTCCTCTTGACATACAAGACACAGCTTCCAGTTTGTCTCAGGAGGTGTTGTGGGAGTACGTTGCTCAAAAGTATCGACCAGTTGGAACTTCTTTGCCATGGCTGCAGTCTGGAACAACGCGTCTCTGATGTCAGGTGGTGCTGCTGCTGCCTCACCTGCAAAGACACAAAACACCACCATGTTACCACAAGTTACTACTACAAGCACCATGACTATCAACACTATACTATTACTGCAGCCGCCGTCACTGCCACCAACGCTGCCGCTGCAAAGTAAAATTCATTTTCTTGTGAAATGGTAGCCAAATTATTTGGTAAGCACAGAAGTATGTGTAATTGTACAATACTTATCACCTCTAGCACACTTATCACCTTTAGCATCCACAAAAAGACAAATTATGGTACATATTCAATGACGCTAACGGTAAATAGCGGCCATTTTGAAAAATGGCCGCCAAATGTGCTACGGGGAGAATCTTGAATGCCTCCATATCCAAAATTGTTCAGAATGTATTAATCCACATGTGTGCCAATTTTGGTGCTTTTAGAACAATTTGAACAATTGGTTTCATATTTCTTACTATGCCGCTGGGCTATGACATTATCCTGAGAGAGAGAGAGAGAGAGAGAGAGAGAGAGAGAGAGAGAGAGAGAGAGAGAGGACTATTCAAGTATAGCTTGGACGATAGTAAGCATTATCGCATTTAGTTGTCACTAGCGACAGGAGTTTTAGGCCCACATGTTGCAGTTTTCGATTCTGCCACGGTAAAATATAAAGTTGCTCGTCTTAGTTAAAGACGAAAAGAACATTTGCGCCATTAAGCAATATCGGTATAAGAGTAAACCCAACCTTTCTTCAAATTACTTATGCATCTTGCTGCCAATGATAACAATATCTCAGTTCTTTTAACTTTCTATTACAATATTAGTTTCTTACAATATTCCATTACATATTAACTCAAGTTAAATTAGTTTGCATGATACATGGAAAGAATTTCCTGACTTATAATACCATTGGAAAAAATAAATACATCAAACCTAACTCCTTCATCTTCTCTTTATCACAACATAAAATTCCTTAAAGAAATGCAATGCAGAACAGATTTTTTTCTAGATAATAGTTATGCAAAGAATCTGCGTATGCAACAACCGCTTTGTGAACAACAACCTTCTTATAAAATCTGCGACATGAAATTTTCATTGAAAATACAACGCATGAAAGATTATCAATGAAAATATTTATAGATTTAGCCATATGCCAGTAAATAATAAACACCAATATTTTCATTTGAATTCTCTGAACATTCCCAGTTGAGAGGAATGTTGTCAGAGAAACTATGTCACAATGCTATCAGTTATCAAGGGGAATTTAATATTCTTCCACACAACATAGTTTTAATAATAATTTCATTTTTGGTCAGTAGCTATAAAATGAATTGCGAAGAGTTTATTTAGTGCGTGTATATATATATATATATATATATATATATATATATATATATATATATATATATATATATATATATATATATGTGTGTGTATATATATATATATATATATATATATAAAATATCGATGCTTTCTTTAATCAATCATGTACCCCACATGATAAAGGTTTCTACTGGAAATCACATACTAATTAATACTGTTTCTTAATATAAAAAAAAACAATAATCAAAACATCCTTTAATGTCACACATATATACAGCATATGTAAAATTTATTTTTACTTAAAATGAATGACGAGTCAGTCGGCGCTATCATTATTATCAACCTACTTGCTTTATGAAATAAATATTCCCCTGCGCATCTTGGATAGATATACAGCCGTCCAAGATGTTCCCAGTTTGATTATTTTCTTCCTTTTCTATCCAACAACGAAAACTTCCTTTCACCTATTACCTGTTCTCATTGAGCGAATATAATGAATTAATGAACGTTGGGAAATTATCCCTCAAGCAGAAATCATAAAATCAGTTTCACTACAAATAAAATTTATTTCCCCCAAAGCAATTACCTTTAAAGG
>NC_090727.1:93863728-93883728 GCF_036898095.1 Palaemon carinicauda | reverse complement strand
AATGTGAAGTGGATGATGAATGGAAAAGTATTGATTTAAAAACTCGATATGTCGAAATGAAACCGAGGCCCTTTGCGTCAATAGGCGTAGGAGATGATGATGATATATATAATGAATTTTAATTAAAACTCTGAAATGTAAAAATATCAAACTGGTCATTTTTACATATGAAAAGTAACTTCACTGAAATAGTTTCATCCTATCAAAAAAAGAAAGAAAGAAAAAAAGTCCTCAGAATCTGAAGCTGAGTCTAATTTCAGGGAAAATTACGTAATCGTTTGTACACTAAAATAGATCGTATTTGCTGCTACCAAAGAAACACAGGAGGAATATAAATTCTGGATTTTAGAATACTGCACAAAAGCAACGATGTTCCTGCTGACTGTAATGTCAGGTTAGGCCTACAATACAATGCTCTATAGACGAAGGAGCTGTAATGTTGTATAGGCCTACAATGCAACGCCTAAAACACAGATGCAGAATCTGCAATGTAGGATAGGCCTACAATGCAATACTTAGAGCATATAGATAATTCAAAAGGAAAACATGACGGTGTTTTTATGCTTTGACATCACCGCACTTGAAGGATCACAGTCTTTAGGCCGACGCAATACGAGCTGGCGGTTAACTGACTGTTGTGGAAAATCGCTTATTAAGCCATTTTCTAATCCTGCTTTCTAGTTTGGCTCTTTTCCTTATTTCTTCATCTGTGGCTTTGATCTAACTGATTTTATTCTTTTATTAACGTCTTTAAATTGTCTATGGATAATTGAAACACTTAGGATTTCCTCTGTTTCTTTCATGTAGCCGATTCTCTCACTCCGAGCAACTTGCACAAAAGCAAATCATCTCCTCGATTTCAAGGACAAAAATGCTCATACAATTACTTATCCCATATAGAAATTATTAATTCCCTTAGTAGAAATATATTATTTTGATAAATATATAATTCATATTAGTTTTGGAATGGAATTTCAATTTCGAGGCTTTTAAAACTAAGGAGTCACATAGAAATTCAAAATATCGATATATCATGAAATTATTTTGATGGTTTCTGCGCGTGGAAGTCACTGTCATTCGTCGATGCCGAAACGTGGAATTGACGTCATCGATACGGCTAATCTGCTCCACATCTTGATCAAGTGTGGAATGTGGAATCCCAGTGTTAATAAATTCCACACTTTGTAAAGAGATGATGTATGTCGATTAAAATGTAATAAATAATTAATATGAGTGTTTTATTATTTATTTTCCCCGTGATATCTATATAAAAATTACAATAATTGAAAGTGTGGATGCTATGGGACTAGGAGGCTCAGTGGAGTTCAGCGCTTAATGTTGCAGACTCACTGAAAGACTGATTTTTGAATCAGTCTTGAGGGAATTAATTGAAATTGCCGCACAACAGTTGCCTTTTCACGAATTGATATGCATATATATACATATACATACACACACACACACACACACACATATATATATATATATATATATATATATATACACACACATATGTATATACATACATATACAAATATATACATACATACTGTATACATATATATACATGTATATATATATGTGTATATATGTATATATATGCATATATTTGTATATATATATATATTTATACATATATATGTATATATATATGCCTATGAATATGTATATTTATGTATAGATATATGTATATTTATACATATACATATATATACACACGCATATATATACATATATATATACATGTATATATATATATATATATATATATATATATATATATACATACACACACACATATATATATATATATATATATATATATATATATATATATATATATATATAATTTGATAACTTGAAGAAAAATAGCAGACAACTTAAGAGCTAAGATATCATTGGTCTTTATAAAAAACGAAGGAAAAATAGCATTTGGGACTACACCTACATAGCATCAACATCCATGAAGTGTCCTAATTCCATAGGACTTAAATGCTAAACTAGTTAGTTTAGCCGCAGAAAAACAGGATTGAGGAAGATCTAGTTTCTCAATACTCTACTTACTGTCTGTTATGGTCAGCTATATCAAAACGTAATCATACAAAATCCCCTTTAATTAATTTATCATAGAAATTAATAAAATAGTAATAGGTAAGGAAATAATACCCAGCAAACACACACACACATATATATATATATATATATATATATATATATATATATATATATATATATATATATATATATATATACATTCATGGTGCTAGGGCAATTCGTCCCTGGTGAATATGTCGTTGCCCAGTTCGTCCAGCTCAATTCGTCGTTGGGCAATTTGTCCCCAAGTTAAAAGACACTATACTCAATTTTTTATAATGAGGCACATTTGCACCGACACGCAGCGGTGCCCTTTTAGCTCGGAAAAGTTTCCTGCTCTCTGATTGGTTAGAATTATCTTGTCCAACCAATCAGCGATCAGGAAACTTTTCCGAGCTAAAATGGCACCGCTGCGAGTCTGTGCAAATCTGTCTCGCTAAAAAAATTGACAATAGGTTGTTTAACTGTTTTATATTAATTTCAGAGAAAGGAAAAAACAAAGCTGTTGATGAAGAGAATTATATATATATAGTAAGAATAAGGAGAGTGCAGATAGACTGAAGATCTACTGGAGGTGTGAAAATCGTGCATGCAAGGCGAGACTTCAGACTGATGAAAACTATATAGAGACTAAGAAGGTTGGTATCCACAGTCATGCTTCAACAGCCGCAGAGGTAAATGTGAAGACTGTGGTCTCAAATATTAAAGCAAAGTCAATTTCATCTCGTGCTGCACCTCGCTCAATAATTGCTGGTGAAGTTGAAAAGTTAAACGAATGTGCTTTATCACAAATTCCTCGGTTGGAACAACTCAGTAAGAATTTCAGACGTTGGAGGCAAGCAGATTTTAATTATCCCGCAACCCCACTAACAAATGTTGGGTTCTCCATTCCAAGTGAATGTAACTTAGCTTATAATAATAATAATAATAATAATAATAATAATAATATAGTGTATGAAAGTAACAACGTCCACTAAGTTTTATGACAAAAAAAAAATGTGAAGCTGATCGAAGTAAAGGTCAACTAGGCACCACATAACAACCTAAATTCCCACAAGAGTTATCAGAAACTCAACAACACACAGCTCACCATTAATGCAATGGTGGCCGAGTTGCCCTTAGTCGTTCATCTCCATTTCATAGGACTTTTTTTTTATTTTCGGCAAAAGGGAGATATTCCAATTAAGGAGACTATTATCTCTTGAGCGGACAAGTATGCAATTGGGAGAATAATATATTAACAACTTTTTCTTGATATAGAGTAGCAAGGAATGTGGGAACTTGGGTGAAGCCTCTGCGCGTTACTGAATGGAATACTTTAGAAGCATTAATTTCATATTTCTTCTTAACTTGACTGCAATAATTCTGCAGTTAAAAAGATGAAGGTAACAGTGGATGTGTTGTTTTATCTCTAAAGTCATTCCATATTAGGTGAAACTACCTACTGTGTGTGTATATATATATATTTATATATACATATATATATATATATATATATATATATATATATATATATATATATATATATATATATATATATATATATATATATCTGCGTGTACTGCATAGTATGAACTTTCTTCCAATTTATTGCTAGACCACAAAAAAACTTAGTTGATTAATCGACGTCCATTTATTGGTGTGTGTGTATATATATACATATATATATATATATATATATATATATATATATATATATATATGTGTGTGTGTGTGTGTGTGTGTGTGTGTATGTCCAAAAGAACGTTAGTCACGTTATGAAACACTACAAGTCAGTGACTATTTCCTCTTAATAGATATATTTCCCCGATTGCAAACTTCAAATATGAAATTAACTCAAAGGAATCAAATTTCTAATGCTGTATATCATTCCATGCAGGGAAATAATAGAAATATCAAGAAGTTCTCGAATTTTATCACATTTCATAAATATACCAGTAAAATAGAGAGAGAGAGAGAGAGAGAGAGAGAGAGAGAGAGAGAGAGAGAGAGAGAGAGAGAGAGAGAGAGAGAGAGTTATATTAATATGATCAGATTTAAAGATTGATTAGTTTGCCTAGCGTCACAACTACAAAGGTCATTGACACTAGGCGGCGTCATAACTGCCACGGTCACTGACGCCTCAAGGTAGAATGAAACGCAGTAAAGAAAATAGTATTTAATCATCACATCATATCCCTGAAGACGGAGAGGAATTTGGAACGTTGAAGTCAAAATATTTTTTTGAACTGAAAATCTCGGATATCATTATGTAATTTATTATGAAATTCGACATCACTGAATTTTAATAGGCTTATTTTTCGAATTAGAATTACTTTCACGATAAAAAAATAAGAATATTTTTCTAAATGATTCCCAATTGTAATTTTAATGAATATTTAACGGGATCAAGTTGAAAATCTTCTTTTCTTTACATTTCTCTAATTCCGTCTTAAGTCTCCGGACGAGTTCTTGAAGATTTCCTTTAGAACTCCGGAAGAAATTCGCTCGGAAGTGATTGATACAAGACTTCCTTCCCTACTTTGAACATTTAATTTCGTCAGTAGATTTCAATTTATAGAAACAAATATTGATATATATATATAATCAATATTATTTCCAGCTGAAGTAAAACTTATTTTGTTATTAAAACTATTAATACATATATTATTAATGTCTACTGACTCAAAATATTGTATAACATTCTCCTTATTATTTGCTTGAAATTTCTATTCTTGTAACTTCCAGAAAGTCTTCTCAAGTTCTCACTCTTCAGGGATACGAGAGAATGATGAAATAATATTTTCACTCTCTGTCTGTATATCGTTTTCTTGCTGCTCCATCATCATCATCAACTTTTACTTCACAAAAGGTTGAAGTAATTTCTTTACGTCCTGTTCTATATATATATATATATATATATATATATATATATATATATATATATATATATATATATATTCTCAGAAAAAGATTGGATTATAAAAGGCCTCTTGACCTTATAAATTACCCTTGAACGTTTTCGCCAGAGGGAATAAAGAAACGTGTAGGAAACCTGTTAGGATCTAACGTATTTTTATCCAAGATGAAGATGTCCTTGGCTTTCACACTAATGAAACTGAAGACGAAATGCCGGAAGAGAAAAGATTCCTTTTGTGCCCAGCAGTCTATCTTAAGTTTGATGTTATTTTCCCTCCGAAAGGATTTTTCTTTAAATAACAATGTAAACCAAATAACAAATAAAATTACTTTAAAAGAGCGGCAAACAACCTGAAATTTACCATATACTTGATTATACTAAAAGTGTCGTAAATTAGAACAAAAAGGCTTTAGTATTCTGAAAACATGGATATTATTCTGATATATATATATATATATATATATATATATATATATATATATATATATATATGTATGTATGTGTATATACATACATACATATATATATATATATATATATATATATACACACACACATTAATAATATTATTATTATTACTTGCTAAGCTACAACCCTAATTGGAAAAGCAAGATGCTATAGACACCGGGGCTCCAACAGGGAAAATAGCCCAGTGAAAAAAGGAAGCAAGGCAAAATGAAATATTTCAAGAACAGCAACAACACCAAAACAAATATCTCCGATATAAACTATACAAATTTTAACAAAACAAGAGGAAGAGAATTAAGATAGAGCAGCATGCCACTTCTTTCGGTTGAAGAAGATTCTTCAAATGTTGCTACATCAAAACATAAAAACCTCGCCATGTTTTCCTTTTCAATTTTTCTCAACTCTTTTGGGCCAAGGATTAGGCTACGTCAACGAGATTTCAAATTTGATTTTTCACTTTTCCTGTCAGTACTATTATCATTTTTTCCAACAGGGGTTGCAGCAGATTAAGTGAGGATACAAAAGCAAAAGCACCACGTCTAGAGCCTCCTCAACCATCATGGCACCGATGATCCTCCAGTATCAAACATAACATTTTTACTTAACCAAGATCTGTAGACCTTACTAAAGACCTTCCTTGGCTTTATCAATGAGTTACGGAAAAAAAAAAACTGAAAAAAGAAAGTCACTATGAAGAGATAGCGTTTCCTTCGTGGTGTCAAAGTCCCAGACGGATGAGATGCCATTTTTCTTTTAGTCTGTCACAATAATCATATCTCCTATAGGCAGATTATCTTAATTTACATTTGCTGCATAGTAAGTTTTCATTTAGGTGAAGGCATACTCATTTTAAAAAGAAATACCATTAGAACATCCGAGGAAAGAGAGAAAACGGAGTCATGGCTTCTACAATACATCAGTATGTTTTCAACGTTGCATTGTAGGCATATCTGGCATTATAGCTTCTGCATCTACATGATTTCAACGTTGAATTGTAGGCCTATATGACATCACAGCTTCTGCAGCTATAGAGCGTTGCATTGACGGCCTACCTGACATTACCGGCACGACGTTGCTTTTGTGCAGTATTCTAAAATCAAACATTTATATTCCTCTTGTGTTTATTTGGTAGCAGCAAATATGATCTATTCCAGTGTACAAACGATTACGCAATTTCCCAGTAATTTAGACAACTTCAGATTCCAAAGGAAAAAAATAATTAAGAGAAACTATTTTTATGAGTTACTTTTCATGAATTAAACTGACCAGTTTTAATATTTTAATATTTTAAAGAGTTTGAATTTAAATTCATTATATATATGGTCATCATCTTTTCCTAGGCCTATTGACCCTAACGGCCCCGGTTACATTTCGCCAGCCGTCTCTATCTTGAGCTTTTAAATCAATACTTCTCCATTCATCATCTACTTCAAACATCACATGCTGTAAAATTGAAGTTTCCAAAGAATTTTATCAAACTTGGTCTACTGATATTGTTTGGACCTTAGACAGTCATAATTACGAACAAACAATAGTTATAGTGAAATCTTGGAAACTATTTGTGACTGTTCGATGGAAATTCTAGGCTGGATATTCAGGTTAAGGAATGGAAATGTTTATAGGCCTAATAAATACGGGGTATTGAATTTGAGGGTGAAAAGTCTTTTATCTTTAAAGCACATCTCAGTGACACAGTGTTTAGACTAAACTTCCGACCCCTGAAAGGTCGACTTGATATTGTTCTTGTAAATAATGTTTCAATCGTTTAAGACTTCTTGCAACACACCAGAGAACCCGCTGCTTCCTAATGAGCTATTGCTGAGCCATAATTGAAAACAAGGTTCCTAACAGCTATACTCTCATTGCAAAGCATCGACTCTAGAAGAGTTTAGCAATTCAAGTAACTGTCTGCTTTTTTCGACCTCATTATCCCCATTGTATAACAGGGTCGGCCTCTCAATTCTACTCTTCGAATCTATTTATTTGATTTTCCTCTTTAGTACAGTACATTAAAACAAAATTTTAATCAATGATAATACAAAAGTAAACTATTTTTTGGAAATCATATTTAAATAGGAATAGTGTTATCCAGTTTTGTCCTTTAAAAGTTAATAAAGAGATTCATATTGTGTTGACTCGAAAATTAAGTAAAGGGAAAATGTGTTTTATCCAGCGAGGGATCTGACGGTACCCAATAACTTTCGCAATAGTATCAGCGGGTGCCTCCCACTGGCCATCAAAATACTGATCTATTTGCTAAAAGAATATTCAAAATTCATAAATAGCTATAATGATGATTATCATGAAAGGCAACTAAATTCTTAATTATCAAACTTTATAGAAAAAAATATGAATTTATCAACAAATCTATAAACTTTGCATAAAATGTTTGAGTCTTCTTAAATGGAGAATATTTTCCGATGAGTAATGGCAGTGATGTCTGTATCGTCCTGGATAACCTAAAGTAAAGAGACTCGGGTTTTCCGAGAGTCCTGGGTCGGGTCAAGCCCTAAGAAATCGACTCCGTTGAGGATCCTTCCTCTTAGGTGTCTTCCGATTCAGGACTACCTCTCGGTTTGGGGTTCCGAGACAGGCAGGAAAGAAAGAGAGTATCCTGCCACTGACGTCCCCCGGTTATCAAGCAAAACAGCAACAGGCTTTCTTTGGTCTGGTGTTGAATTCTCCTCTTCCTTCTCTCTCTCTCTCTCACTCTCTCTCTCTCTCTCTCTCTCTCTCTCTCTCTCTCTCTCTCTCTCTCTCATTAGTAAGCCTTTCTTATCCTTTTCCTTCTTCTCTTCCTCTACTAATAAAGGCCACAAGGTGGGGGGGGGGGGATTCCCGTCTACAGTATGCAGCCAGATTGTTGCTATTTACTTATCATTGCATTGGACAGCGTTGAACATAACTTGTCACTTAGTAATAAATCTTATATTTCACTTTGTAAACATGTGTATGAATGCACAAAGTTGCTCAACTGTTATGAAAAAAAATTATTATTGAAAAAAATATTAGATAGTTAAAACAATTGTGCTACAATAATATTTCAGAAAAAAAAGTATATAATACATTAATGAAACACAAATCCCTCTGAACACCTTGATTCCGTGAGACTATTCCTGGAACTGTCTCTGTAGATAGTCGGAGTGGGAAAGAGGGCTTCAGGAGGGAAAATAATCTAAGCTTAGTCCTGTTGTCTAACAATAATAACCATCTATGCATTTGGGTTATCAATTCAAAGTTATTACTTAATTTTGCTTATGTCGTTTTGTGTATGAAGCAAAAGGTAGTTAGGGTCGTGGTTTCGAAACTTGCAATAAATTATTTCAAGCCAAAGCTTAGGTAACTGTCAACGCTGCCTATATAGGTCTAATCTCTTGAGGAGTTTATTAAGGGAGAAGTAATAATGATAAATGAATAAGTAAATAAGCGAAGTGGTGTGTTATCTTCGTACCAGAAATACAATGAAATCTATCTATATTATCCAACTTTAATTTACGAACGGAAAGCTATAATCGGGTCAGACATATTCCCCCACACCTTTAATGGGCAGATTCTACAATAGCAACGGTAGTGCCATACCCTCTGTACCATGGTCTTTCCCTGTCTTGGGTTAGAGTTCTCTTGCTTGAGTGTACACTCGGGCACACTGTTCCATCTAGTTTCTCTTCCTCTTGTTTTGTTAAAGTTTTTATAGCTTATATAGGAAATATTTATTTAAATGTTGTTACTATTCTTACTTTTCATGTTTCCTTTCCTCAATGGGCTATTTTCCCTGTTGGGGCCCCTGGGCTTATAGCATCCTGCTTTTCCAACTAGGGCTGTAGCTTAGCATTTAATAATAATAATAATAATAATAAAAATAATAATTTATATATATATATATATATATATATATATATATATATATATATGTATATATATATTAGTATGTGTGACATTATCATGGTAATAATGTCAGGCAATCTATTGCTTGACATTATATATATATATATATATATATATATATATATATATATATATATATATATATATATATATATATATATAAGTGCACACACACATATAACATATATATATACATATATATATATATATGTATATATATATATATTTATATATATATGTATATATATATATATGTATATATATATATATATATACACATTTATATAAGTGCATACACACATAATATATGTATGTATGTATGTATATATATATATATATATATATATATATATATATATATATATATATATACACTCAGTATATATATATAGATATACACATATTTATATAAGTGCACACACACCTATATATATATATATATATATATATATATATATATATATATATATATACTCATATGTATATATATATATATATATATATATATATATATATAATCATAAAGAGTGTTACGGACCAATTCTTAAATACTTAAAAGTTTATTGCCGACAGATTCCGGCACATAACATATTTAATTTATTGACCTTTTATCACTTTATACATATATAGCTTGAGCTTTAATAATAATGATCTTCAGCAGAAACATTAGAGTGGAATAATAAAACATAACAAAACATTTTAAATAATTATTAACAAAAGAAGAACCCATAAACGTATAAAGTTAGTAATGAAAAAAGTTACAAACAATCCAATTGAAAGTTACAATAGTTAATGAAATTCGGTAAGTTAGTTTCTTAAACGGAGGTGAGGCAAGTATTATGTAATTAATAATACTGATCCAAATGATCAGGGGGACACCCCACGGGAACATCTGCAAGAGGGACATAACACATCGTTGCTACCAACAGTCAACAGGGCTAACTTCCTCATTGAGGCCAATCCTCATCAACTATATCGTCTGGGAACCTATACCGTGCAAGTCCATTGAAGCATTCAGCTTCCACAAAGCGCGCTTTCTAAATAAACTCGCTACCTTCGTAGCCAACGATGCACGATACCCAGAACGATCACTGAAGTATAGCCATAATCACACTCGCAACGCACAGCTATTCAAACGTCCACTCTCGTCTACTGCAGAGTTCCGTGTCCCCCCTGAAGTACACCTCACGCCTCCAACGTCACCTGCTGTAACAGTAATATCGACATATGATTAGGGAACTATGGTATCTGAAGAATAGGAAATAACCCAAAACAATAGTTTTGGAAAGAATTATTTCTTACAAACTATTACGGGATCGTAACAAAGAGTCGACTCTGTCGAGAATTAGAAAAGATTAGAACCACTAGATTACATGCTCTCATTTCATGTAGGCTTCCATCCCAATGCGCACATACTGACAAATAGCCCAACAAAAGTTTCTTTCCAATATAGGTATTTTCAAATTTATCTCTAATTATGAGAGCAAAGGTAAAGTTGCTAAAAATTAACTTGCAGGGATGATGTTTGTGACCTGTGCAAAGAAAGTAATACAGAACATTTTGGAACCTGAAGAGAACTTCAGAGGACGGCCAGGAATCAAGGATATGGTTGGACAAGCAAAACAGGTTGTCATAACTCATTTCATCACAACCGAATTCAGGGTTAATGGGAATAATAAAATTACTCTTAAACTTACATCATGAAAGGCTGTTGTTTATGGTCAAAGAACGGAATGAAGTCTTGGAAAGAGGTCTAAGACCACTATCATTGTTTTAGGCTATGCATAAAATGTAGCTTTTATTAAAAATGATGATGGTTGATACCAAAAATAACAGACATGGACATTTTTAGAGTAAAACCTATGCATTGAAAAATACACGCAAAATAATTTCATAATATATCGATATTAGAAAATTCTATGTGATTTTTTTCATTATAAAACCATCAAAATGTGATTTATTTTCAGAAATTAATGTGAATGATACGTTTGTAGAAATAACATGTAATAATTATTAGGTGATTTTATTATTCATATACTGTATGGGATAACTAATTGTATAAGCAATTTTGTGCCTGAAATCGAGGTCATTTGCTTGTGTGCAAGTGAGAGGAGCAGAGGTAATCCCAAGTGTTTCAAGAATCTATAGACAATTGAAATACGCTAATTAAAGAATAAAATCAGTTAGATGAAAGTAGACCACAGATAAGGAAACAAGGCAGAGCGCCAAAATAGAAAGATTAGAAAATAGCTTACAACATTCAGTTAAGCGTCAGCTGCCTGACATAAAGTAGGACTGTTTTGCCACCTCGTTCGGTTGAAGATTCTTCAAATGCTCCTGTATCAAAGCATCAAAACCTAGTCATGTTTTCCTTTGAAATGCTTTCAAGGATTAGGCTACGTCGACGAGATTTCAATTTTGTTTTTTCACTTTTTCCGTCATTATTATTATTATCATTATTTACAACAGGGGTTGCAGCAGATTAAGTGAGGATACAAAAGCAAAAGCACCATCTAGAGCCTCCTCAACCATCACGGGACCGATGATCCTCCAGTATCAAACATAAAAGCTTTACTTAACCAAGATCTGTAGACCTTAATCAAGACCTTGGCATTATCTATGAGCTACGTGAAATGACCCAAATTATGAAGAAAGAAAGTCAGTGTTAAGAGATGGCGGTTTCCTTCGTGGCGTTAAATTCCCGGACGGACGAGATGCCATTTTTCTTTTAGTCTCTGTCACAATAATCATATCTCCTAAAGGCAGATTACCTTAATTTACATTTGCTGCATAGTAAGTAAGTTTTCATTTAAGTGAAGGAAAATTTCTCTCTCTCCCTCTCTCTCTCTCTCTCTCTCTCTCTCTCTCTCTCTCTCTCTCTCTCTCTCTCTCTCTCTCTCAAAGTCTTAAATTTGAATAAAGTGATCAAGAACAGTTCTCTTTATCTCTCTTTCGCAAAATAAGAAAAAAGTCAATAATGAAAGGAGTAATTTTCAAAAGAAATACCATTCGAACATCCGAGTAAAGAGTGAAAACGGAGTCATGGCTTCTGCAATACATCAATATGATTTAAACGTTGCATTGTAGGCCTATATGACATCACAGCTTCTGCATCTACATGTTTTAAACGTTGCATTGTAGGCATATCTGACATTACAGTCAGCAGAAACATCGTTGCTTTTGCGCATTATTCTAAAATTCAGCATTTGTATTCCTCCTGTTTCTTCAGTAGCAGCAAATATGATCTATTTCAGTGTACAAACGATTACGCAATTTCCCATGAATTTAGATAACTTCAGATTCCGATGGAAAAAATTAATTAAAAGAAACTATTTTGGTGAAGTTACTTTTCATGAATTAAACGGACAGTTTTAATATTTTACAGTCTGAATTAAAATTCATTATATATATGGTCATCATCTCTTCCTAGGCCTATTGACCCTAAGCCACGGTTACATTTCGCCAGTCGTCTCTATCTCGAGTTTTTAAATCAATACTTCTCTTTTCATCATCATTCGTCATCTCCTACTTCACACTTCACATTTTGTAAAATGGAAGTGTCCAAAGAATTGTATCAAACATGGTCTATAAATATTTTTTGGACTTTAGACAGTTATAATTACGAACAAACAATAGTTATAGTGAAATCTTTGAAATCATTTGTGACTGTTCGATGGATATTCTAGGTTGGATATTCAAGTTAGGGAATGGAAATATTCATAGGACCAACAAATATGGAGTACTGAAGTTGGGGGTGAAAAGTATTTTATCTTTAAAGCACATCTCAGTGACTCAGTGTTCAGAATAAATTTCCGACCCCTGAAAGATGTACTTCATATTGTATTTGTAGATATGTTTCAATCGTTTTATACTTATTGCAACACCAGAGAACCCGCTGCTTCCAAATAAGCTATTGCTGAGCCGTAATTGAAAACAAGGTTCCTAACAGCTATGCTCTCATTACAAAGGATCGACTATAGATAGGTTTAGCTATTCAAGTAACTGTCAGCATCTTTCAACCTCATTATTCCCATTGTATTGCAGGGTCGGCCGCTCGAGTTAACTCTCTCTATCTATTTATTTGATTTTCCTCTTTTGTGCAGGACCTAAACAAAAAATTTTGATAAATGATTTTATAAATAAACTATTCATTTGAAATCATATCAAAATAAAAATAGTATTATTTAATTTTGTCCCTTAAAAGTTAATAGAGAAATTCATATTATGTTGACTCGAAAATTAAGCAAAGGAAAAATGAGCTTTAACCAGAGAGGAATCTGATATAGTACTATTTTGCGGTCGTCATAGTCCCCAATAACTCTCGCAATAGCATCAGCGGGTGCCTACCCTCGGCCATAAAACTACTGATTTATTTGCTGAAAAAAAATATAAAAAATTCATAAATAACTATAATTATGATTATTATTAAAGGCAACTAGATTCCTAATTATTAACCTTTATAAGAAATTATGAATTTATCAACAAATCAATAAACTTTACATAAAATGTTTGAGTCTTCTTAAATGGAGAATATTTTCCGATGAGTAATGGCAGTGATGTCTGTATCGTCCTGGATAACCTAAAGTAAAGAGACTCGGGTTTTCCGAGAGTCCTGGGTCGGGTCAAGCCCTAAGAAATCGACTCCGTTGAGGATCCTTCCTCTTGGGTGTCTTCCGATTCAGGACTACCTCTCGGTTTGGGGTTCCGAGACAGGCAGGATAGAAAGAGAGTATCCTGTCACTGACGTCCCCCGGTTATCCAGCAAAACAGCAACAGGCTTTCTTTGGTCTGGTGTTGAATTCTCCTCTTCCTTCTCTCTCTCTCTCTCTCTCTCTCTCTCTCTCTCTCTCTCATAATTATTTATTTTTGCATTGGGCAAGCGTTGTTCGTAAGTTGCCACTTAGTAATAAACCTTATTTTTCACTTAGGAGATATGTTTATGTATGAAACAATGGTGGTCAACTGCTATGAAAAATTCAATCATTGAAAAATATTGGATCGTTAAAAGAATCGTGCTAGAATATTCCAGAACAAAAAATAAATAGGGTAATGTAGCCCGAATCCCTCTAAATACCGTGATTCCTGGAACTGAGTGGGAAAGAGGGCATCAAGAGGGAAAATAATTCAAGCTTAGTCCTGTTGTAATTCTACCTCTATTATTTAATTTTACTTAACGAATGGAAGTCTATAATAGGGTCAGACATATTAACCCAAAGCTGTAATGTGCAAATTCTACAATAGAAACGTATCTCAAAGAATAATAATAATAATAATAATAATAATAATAATATGGCTCTGTAGTCATGGCTTTATAACATACTAGGGCATGGCTATATGTCAGATGGCAACAATAACTATTTGCATCAAATCTTATAACTTAATAAAGGTGTCTATCTGGGCATAAAGTTACGATTTGTGAAATATCTCCACAGTCTCTTCTTCATTTTATTTTTAGGCCTATAAGCTTAATAAGAATTATAAAATCAGAAGTGCGAACTTCAAGTCACATATAAGAGTAAGGCGAGGAGGGGCAAACTGAGCATTCAAACCTTCACAAGTCGGGGCTAACTAAATAATAAGTAAATCTCAAAAGACGAAACTTTCTAAAGACATTAATGAACCAGGTAATAGACAATGATTAAGACTGATAATACAAATATTATAGTTTAAGTAAATAGTAGACAGCAACAATTCATTAAAACATATGTATAATTCTTTGTAATACATAGGCCTATGTGAATAATAAAACACAAATTCCAGTAAAACAATTAGAATAAAAACAATTTCATCTTTAAAAAGACGTCATTATTTTCTTGGTTTAATATACTTAGGCAAACTATATATATATATATATATATATATATATATATATATATATATATATATATAAATATAGTTGTTTATCCTCCTGGGAATAATGTCAAGCAATCTATTACAAATAATTTCCTCACGCACAGACTTCCAAGATGATAAGCATTTGCTAATGATTGCTTGTCTACTATTGCGAACGGGAAACGATTATGAAAATGAATGCTTGGTTATATAAATGAGTTAGCTCTTTGTTTCCTTCTTCGGTTGTGTAGCTGTATACTGTACATATAGGCAGTAAGACTATACTTAATTGCCACATATTATTCATCTTGCTGCCTGAAATAGTACACTCTAAACCTCGTATCTGTAGCCGCACAGTGCTGTGTAGGTCAGACCAAAACAGTAGCATTCTCGTCGACTGCAGCATTACCACTTGCACCTACAATTAGTCTGCTACCGGCAACTCTCTGCAATGGGTGGAAGCTTTGTCCAAATTATCTTTCCTTAGTCTAGCACAAGTTTACGGGAATTTTTCCTTTCCTTGTCACCCTTAGTCTCACCCCACATCCTCGCTTTGATCTAATTTCAGCTTTCATACTAAATGGCCAGTAGAAATAAAAACCAATGTCTGCTCTCTTGTATTTGGTAAAGTGTTCTTGTATTGTAAGAAGTACATCGAGCATTGCTTACTCTTCAAAAGTTTTTGAACTTCATGAGGGCCAATCACCCACTAATGCTACACCAGGATTGTAACTTGGCTCTCAAGAATAGTAATGAGGTGGGATTTTTGACATGTGAGGAGCTTTCTGCTATCATTGGAGGGAAGAAGTCTGTGATTGGTTCTCATGACGGAAGAACTCCTTCAAGTCATACTCTCTGCCCTGGCATGATATGAACAGCTTGGAGAACAGACGATTGTTAGCTTTGAAGAGTCAACAGATACTGATACCTGTAGTAAAAAGTCAACCCTGTTCCTTTTGATTTGTTCATAGATAGTGAATTCTTCTTTTCTTCCCCGTCACTTAATAAACTCCTGGAAATTGACATTTCCTTCTCAAAGTGTGCGCTAACCAGCTCTGAAAAAACTTCAGTGAGCAATGTTCTTTGCATCAAGTGAAAGCAGGTCTCAACTCTCAGCCTGGAGAAGATTGCTCACATCTTGCATGCCTTGTGACAGCTTTTATATTTTCACAAGGAACACTGTGCTCGTACTGTTTTGTCATGCTGGATGGTGTGTTTAGAACCCCCTTGATCCCACTTCTTGCCTCATACTATGTACCCAAGTGGCTGACTTCAGGACCAGCTACCATCCACCATCTCAGTACTGATAGGTCTTCAGTCATGCCCATTGCACTCCCGCCTGCCTTGATGACAGTGATGGATCCAGAACAAAAAGCATCTCATTTATTGCATGGAAGAGGGAAATATTAGTCACATAGTGTAGCCATTATGTTTTTGTGGTTGTTATGCACATGGTGATTTGAGCTCTTCACTCTTCTTCTTCTGGGAAGGACAACAATTGCTTCAGTCAGTCTGGAATTCACAGCCCTGGGTCTGTTACTTGCCATCTTGGTGAATAGCATTCAAGGTATCATACTATGGTTATTATCTTTATTCCGTGAATCGAAGCCGAGGATTTATCCTTTTACCACTTTGATCTCAATCATTTAGAATAAGGTATGAGATACGACTAGGTTCGAGAATAAATATGAATACCTTACACCTAGCTTGATGGGTCATACAGTATCGTTCAAGTCCTTTGCAGTCTCTTCAGCAACCAAGACACTACATGCAAAGGGCTATAGACCTGTTAATCTTAGCTCGGCTCTCCTGCGCTGGTACAACCGGTAATATATGGTTGCTAATTGATCCAGGGCTTATTGGACAGCATCTGGGACGCTAAAATAATGATTTAGGCACACTAAATAATCATTCGGCTGATACTGAGCCCCATACTGAGGTTCACAACAGTGGTGCCATCCAGCGTGTCCTGATTGAGTGTTGACATTGCTTTACTGCTATGAGGAAGTCAATGGGTAAGTACATATTTCTAAATTCGGATTCTACGCAGTAAAAAAAAAAATGTATGATTTGACACCAAGAGCATTCAGGTCTACGCATAGGCTACTGTCGGTTTCCTGTGAGCGATCAGACTAAAATCCAATACAATCTCCAATCCATAATGGTGATAAAAATGACCAAACCCTTGACATGAAGAAGGACATGTCTGAGGCCTTTGTCCTGCAGGGGACTAAAAGGGGCTGGATTTGTTAATGTTTGTGTGTATGTATGTATATGTATGTATGTATGTATATATATATATATATATATATATATATATATATATATATATATATATATACACAAATTTGTGTAACACAAGCCTATAAGATATTATATATATATATATATATATATATATATATATATATATATACATATATATATAGTATATATATATAATATATATATATACATATATATATATATATATATATATATATTATATATATACACATCCACTTTTCTTGGGTCCGGTCTTTGACGCATGTGACTCGATATCAACGGAGGAATTAAAGATGAATATGTGGTTTCTCTCATCTCAAAACAACGCGTAATTTTCAGAAGGCAAAACTAAAAATCCCTTCAATGTTGTGGTTTACATCAATGTTGTGTTGCATTCGTATGTAACACAAGGCAGAAGAGATTTTGCAAGCACTGAATGAACTTGGTTTGAAAGTTTTGGTAAATTGATACTTCACAAGATCAAATACCAACCAATATACAGATCAAACTATTACCAATTCTATGAAAAGTCATATGACTCAAAAGTAAATATATTAAATCATTTGAATAATAGATAGTTTTTAAAAGCCTCAGACCAATTGCTAAACTACCCGAAATAAACCAAAATTTAGTTAATACAATTTTTTTATTCAATCGTTTTGAAAAGGTATAGCGAATATCCAACTGTTAAGCTAATAAATCTGTCATTCCAATGAAATAATATCCAAACACACACTTTGTATATAAAAGTCAAATCAACGTCCCAATAGAAAAAGTAAAATTACATTTAAGGAATTTCTTGTTTTTCGAAGAAGCCTTCCCTCTAAGCAAGTCGTCTAATCAAGCATCCATTTAAAGGTTTAAAGGTTACTCGTGAATGGCAGAAGCCAGGGAAAGTGACGGTACCCTAGCAGGACAATGCCCTAAACCTAAAGACTGACCATATATTCATATGACTAGCTCTCAAGACCCCTTCTCCACCAAAGATAGGACCAGCGACTGCCAAGCAATGGCCGCTGATGACTCAGCATTTTAACCTATAAGCTCCCCCCCCCCCTCCATCCTTAGCTCAAATGGATGATGAGGTTGCAGACTCTACAAGAAACCATCGAGCCTCAGCGAGGCTCAAACCCCGGACTGGCAGATCTCCAGGCAGGGATATTTCCAATAGTCTACCACAACCACACATTATACAGCTCATACTAGTTCTGTAAAGTCAACAGGGAATTTCTTGTTCCTAGATCATAATAATTAAACATTAACATAAAACACACATTATTTTATGCATAAATAATAGACATATTACTATGGACACACTAAAACGGACCCGTTTTCTGTCCACTTAACCGTCTAATCAGTTCAATTCAAGATAATGGAGCCAAATAAAACGCAATTCATGAATTTTCCAGTAACACTAACATACAAATATCACAATAAGTAATTAATGTTTTTATCGTAAACCGCTGCCATTGATACATGCACACTTTAACCAGAAATGAAAATGGTATATGCATTTATTATCTTGTAAACTAGAAAAAGGAATAAAAATAGATGGAGAATATCTAAGTCACCTAAGATTTGCTGATGACATCATTACCATTGCTCACACCAAAGAAGAGCTTCAACATATGCTCACCGAGCTAAATGAAGCAAGCAAATCAGTTGGCCTCCACATGAACTTCCAAAAGACCAAAGTCATGAGCAATAAATATACTGAAAATGCAGATGACATACTTGAAATTGAAAACCAACAAATTGAGGAAGTGGGCCACTACATCTACCTAGGACAACGAATCCCTATACATGACGCCTGTAAAGAGAGCGAAATAAAAAGAAGAATAACCCTCGGTTGGCAAGCGTTTGGAAAAGCCAGTACAGTGTTAAAAAATAAGAAGATTCCTATCATCTTAAAAAGCAAAGTCTATGATCAGTGTATCCTCCCCACTGTCACCTATGGGGCCGAAACTTGGAATCTAACAAAAAAGCTTTCCCTTAAATTACGAACAATGCAGAGGGCACATGAGAGAATTATGCTAAATATAACATGGAAGGATAGAAAAACAGGTAAATGGATACGTCAAAAAACTAAAGTAATGGATATCCTTGAAACCATTAGCAAGCTCAAATGGAACTGGGCGGGGCACATTGCCAGGATGACAGACAACCGATGGACATCACGAACAACCTTCTGGACACCCCGAGGATACACAAGAAACCGAGGAAGACAAAAAACCCGCTGGCGAGATGACTTAGACCAACATAAGCTACAGTGGCACAGAATAGCTTGCGATAGAAGTCTGTGGAGGAACCTGGGGAAGGCCTACATCCAATAAAGGACCCCACACAACCTCCATTCGCATCCTCCTCACGTCCAAAAGTCATTTACCTCCATTTCAGGTACACAAGAACACTGAAACTTCCACCCCCCCCCCCCCCAAGAGTTGCCCTCGAACTTCGACAACGCAAAAGTTTAGTTGGGAAATGAACCTGCCTCCAATTCAGAATTGTAAAACGAATGAAAATAATTCAAAAGATCCTTTAACTTGAAACTCACTAG
>NC_090727.1:93833728-93858728 GCF_036898095.1 Palaemon carinicauda | reverse complement strand
CGGAGATAATAAATATCAGCATTTAAAGTGAAAATGTCTTCCGTACTCTCAGGTATATTTATTCCCATACGGCACTATTTGTTCTACTGATAATTGATTGAAGCATAAATTCAGTTCCTCCCTTCACTGTCAACAGGAATCCAATTTAGTTTCAAGAATTGCCATCATATTTACATTCTGAAGCAATATTAGATTTTACAGTTTACTCCTGTCTAATTGTGTTCCCTCCATGAGACAAAATTGAACTTTATTCCCAAAGGGGTTACCGTTTTGGATTAATTCAATTTTATTCTGTAAAAATAAATGAAACCATTAAAACATGAACTAATCAGATTATGAGCGATCACTACCTTTAAAAGGTGAAGAATTTACACATTTCTAACAGATGAAATAATTTCTCAGAGTATATTCGAATCTTATCAGATTTTAAAATTCAAGGAACGTTGACTGTCTCTTCCCTAAATTCCAACGAGGAAATGCAATACTTCTCTGATTTTAGCCTTCGCGAGAGAGAGAGAGAGAGAGAGAGAGAGAGAGAGAGAGAGAGAGAGAGAGAGAGAGAGAGAGAGAGAAATTTTCCAACATACAGCAAAAGTTATTTTCATTTTTGTGTATAATAAAAGCCTAGCCCAATTTTGTAAAGTGGCGCTAAAGGAAGAAGTTAAACCCCAGAACCGGCTGAAGCTGAACTCTTCAGGTAAATATTCCCCGTCTGAGAGAGATTTCAATCTCACAAATACATTTTTCTATGTACTATTATGCATTCTTTTCTTTCTCTTTTATACAAACAATTTTCAGGATAGAATTAGGCAGAATCCCATTCAATAACACTATGTGGAATTCACTTCATACCGAGGTCCCAAACACACACAAAGATAAACAAGAAAAGTTTGAATATTGTAGAGGTTCTGCGATGTGGAAATCTTTTCTAAGCAGTTTAAGAAGTCAAAAGCAAAGTAATTTGACCTGTGAGGTAGACGAAACTGGCAAAACATACATACTTCCCTTTATCAAAAGAGACACAACATAATTCTCTGAAACATTTCACTTCTTGGCTAGATTAAAACATTGATAGATTCCTTTACAATTGACCTGAGTCTAAGTAAAGCCACTTGGAAGAGCTTTGTTGTTAAGAGGACAAAATCCCTTTGTCGCTGCTATTGGCCATCGATTAAGTCAATGATACTCTAAAGGATCTAAGGGACTTGGACTGAAAACAAAAATAGATCTTGAATTTGGAAAACCTTTTAGCTTCTCAATCCTTCATTGTACGAGATTTTAACCTAAACATATATGTGGAGTGAATAAATAAGAGCAAAAGACAAAGGAGACTAATGTTAACCAATATTGATAGAGTTTAAGTTTACCTAACTAACAAGAATCAAAGCAGATTGACTTCAAGGAAGGTCCACTTGTGATCTTGCTTTCGTCTTCTCATTCAGAATCCTTGTCGTCAGCATAAAAAACATGGAAAATTTAGTTGTGTTAATTTCAAATAATGTAACCAAAATGGCATCATCCATAAATGAAAGTTGTTATTGTTGTTGTTAATAATAATAATAATAATAATAATAATAATAATAGTAACGGTAATGGTAATAGTCATAGTCATAATAAATAATAAATAATAATAAATAATAAATACTACTACTACTACTACTACTACTACTACTACTACTACTACTAATAATAATAATAATAATATGGGTAGGCGGTAGACCGCGAGTCAACAATGTCTACTCAAATTCATCTCATTGCTTTTGAATACACACAAAAAAAGCTTACCAGAAAGAAACCCGCTTTAATCGATCCTTTTCTTTTCAAATGCTGCAGATCCCGCCCAATGTGAATGGCGAATCTCTGGGTCTCGAAAGATTTCCAATCAAGGCTTTGTTTTAATTGAAGAAAATGGAGAAGGATTAATCAACTCCAGAATCAATCCTATTACTGAAGGGAAACGCTCTACAAAACCTTTTTCTCCTTCTAAAATGTAACGTATCTCCCAGGCCGTTAGGGAAAATCTTATTTCCTTTTCATTGGTTAAACAACGTAAAGGTTTATAAATAACTCTTTTCAGTATTTCAGATAAAGAAACCTAAAAGGTATATATATATATATACATATATATATATATATATATATATATATATATATATATATATATATATATACATATATATATATATATATATATATATATATATATATATACATACATACATATATATATATATATATATATATATATATATATATATATATATATATATATATATATATATATTTCCGGTCAAAGTCAGACGTATAATTACTCGGTCCCTCCGCGTCCTTCAGGTAAGAGTGAGAGTTGGGTGTGTGTACTGTATATCCAAATATTTAGCCATCACTTACGCGGGGTCGCGTACAATAGTATCGTAATATCTAACTAGCCAATCAGTACCTTTCAAAAAGCCCATTCTTTGATAAATCTGTGATAATTCTTCAAAATCTCCAAGTCATCCACCGTCGGATTACTGTACTCGAACTGTATGCTACCACATTTCAGAGGAAACAAATCCAAAATTATTTTCAATCTAATCTCAGAAACTAATTCAAAGTCGATCATGTTCTTGTAATAAATACAAATAGCATAAACAAGTGAAGTTACACCTAACATAAATATTACTTAATTATAAATGTCATTTAATCATAAACGTCAAAAATAAAGGCTAAATATTCAAATAGATAAGCAAACACACAAGCACTTGCACGAACATCCCTCTCACCAATGTACACACCTCTCTCCTCCAATTCCAGAGAGAGAGCTGTGCGTGACAGGAAAGATAGGTATTAGGTTGGCCAGGGCACCAGCCACCTGTTGAGACACTGGCGCTAGAGGGTTATGGGGGTACTTTGACTGCCCAGACTACATTGGATCCTTGTCTCTAGTTACGGCTCACTTTCCCTTTGCCTACACATACAGCTACACTTTAACCTATCAGACACCAATGGTTATTGTTCCACCTTTAACTTGCTCAGACACATTGCACATGAGAGAGAGAGAGAGAGAGAGAGAGAGAGAGAGAGAGAGAGAGAGAGAGAGCGAGCTATTAGGGGTAAACGTAACTATTCAATAATAGCCCACAGTCACTCATGGTTAATATTTAGTATAAAAATGTATACATCCTGAGAGAGAGAGAGAGAGAGAGAGAGAGAGAGAGAGAGAGAGAGAGAGAGATAATTAGCACTATGTCTTACCCATATTGTTACTTTAAAACAATACTATTAAAAAATGTTATATAACCTCAATAAAAATATATTGAATTAAATCCTTTATTCGATGAAATTTAACTCGAGATATTCCCACTCACCTCCGCCTCTCTAAGGAACACATTATTGATCTGTCAAGTAGACAACACAAGACAGTAAAGTCAATAAAAGCCGAAGGCAAACAGACGGCGAAAACTCAAACAAGAAAAAGATTTTCGGCAAACGCTTCGACCCCCGATGGGATCCTTCGACACTGGCAGCCCTTTGATAACGACGCCTTGCTAAGTCACTTGACTAACAATTT
The DNA here is from genome assembly GCF_036898095.1 of Palaemon carinicauda. Lineage (NCBI taxonomy): Eukaryota > Metazoa > Arthropoda > Malacostraca > Decapoda > Palaemonidae > Palaemon > Palaemon carinicauda. The sequence continues at coordinate 93,855,175 of NC_090727.1, read as the reverse complement.
AAAGGTTTAAAGGCCACTCATGAATGGCAGAGGTAAAGGACAATGACCATGCCCTAGGCCTCTCCACCCAAGCTAGGGCCAGGGAGGGCCAGGCAATGCTACTGGCATCTCAACAGTTAAGACATACAGGCTCTGCCAAACCCCATCCTTAGCTCACAAGGATAGCGAGGTTGCAGCCCATTAATAACGACGCCTTGCTAAGCCACTTGACTAACAATTTGGAGGTTTAAAGGCCACTACATCAACGGCATACTGTAGCCTCTTCAATGCCTCACCCTTTTAAAGCATATTCTGAGAATTATGTCATATCGCATTCATTGAAGAAGCTTCAGGTTTAACTTTTATGTAACTGTCGACCATGGAGAAAAGAATCTCGTTTGTCTATACATATTTTCTTCAAGATAACTGATAGGTAAATAAGTATAAAGATCTCTACATAATACAAATCTTTTTCAAAATTAAAATACAAAAAACGACAAAAGGTCTCAAAATCCTGAGCCAAACACTAACGACAAAAAGAAGGATCCCCAAAAAACTCCTCAATGCGGACGTGAACTCAAAAACTAAAACGCCACATTCCACACTCGCCCTTTTGCCATATATCCTCGGTTCCTTTCAATCCGGAAATCAATATCCTTTCTCTTTCCGGGGTTGGTTAGGAGAAAGGGAACCTGTGTTCCGCGGAATGAGATTCGCTGTTCCATGGATACAAGGGTCTTCTTATAAAAGGGATGTTTCATAATAGAGTGGAATTGATAAATTGCTGAATTGATAAACGTTAATCTTGAAAGAGTCTGTTTTCCTGGTGTTGGGGATAAATGTATGGAAATCAAGACATTTAAATTAATATGAAATCGAATGTAGTTCAATAAAGTAAATTTGATTGGTAAAATTATAATACTTGCAAACAATAAGTTTGAATTTTACGAAAGCGAATGAAAAACACGATATTCCACAGGAGAGAGAGAGAGAGAGAGAGAGAGAGAGAGAGAGAGAGAGAGAGAGAGAGAGAGAGAGAGAGACTGACTTTAATGCAAAATCCAATTCTGATCTTGAAATTCCAACTAAATAAAACGCAAAGGACTTGCAGGAGTTTTGGATTCAAGTACGATTTCCTCTGAAAGTAAATGTTTGAGATATTTAAACAATTTCTTTGAATCTCATAACAGACACTTAAACTTGGAATCTTTTTCTTATGCTCTTAAAAGGTCACCAGAAATCTTTTTAAATCTTTCTTAGACTTGACTTTTCCACGTTCACTCAATTTTATTTTATAAGAATGAAAAAAAAACTTTGATCGTGGCATTTCTACCCTCTTGTCACCACCATTCATAGGTTTTACTTGTATTCGTAGAACTAATGTTTGTGCTGGATTCCTATGAAAGAAAATATAAAATTCTTTATTCTAGTGTTTAAAACCCCAGCCACAAGATTGTAAAAAAATAAAAACAAAATAAATTAGAATAGTACAGTAAGTATTTGAGTTTTGAATGAGAATGTATGTGCCACCAAAGAAAAATGTATGGCAGCTGGCTCGTTGATGGATAAAAATATCCTTGTTATTAACGGTGATTGATGTAGCAGAGGGAACTTTGAAGAAGTAAAGTCTGAAAGAATGCAATGTTAAATTTCCCTACATGAACATTAATACTTTACAATAAATCTAGAAAAACACTAAATACGGGATCACCCTACCCTTCGGAAAACAAATGTCAGGGATTCAGAAAGACAAACAAGGATTTTTGTGGAAAAATAGAATGCCTCTTTCCTTCAGCAGAGCACAGGATTTCCCGAGATCTTAAGAAAGTCCCTCTTCTGCAACATGATGCATTATTACAAAAACCTTGACAGAGGATACAGATATTTGTTGGACTACAAAGACTCTGCTCTCTCAAGGCAAGAGATGAAGGAATGTTTGTTGAATTGATTTCCTTCAGCGGGGGAAGTTACTAATACGGAAGTTATATTTAAATATATGTCACAGGAGTTCCTTTGTATTCTACAAAATCCTTACTGTAAATATTATTTTGACTCTCATAAAAATTAGGACTATTCATCATTGTTCATGTCACATTTCATACATAAGAAGAACCCACATAAATAGATGGACAGAAATAAAAAATATATATATATTTTCACTTAAAGGATAAAAAAAAAAAAAAAAAAAAAAGTCGCTGGCATTTACGGATATCCAACACTCCGCAATTCTAACCCTTCCCTCAACCTGTTGTCTTTCACTTTCTTCTTGATTTAGGTGGGATAAAGTATAAATATACTGAGAGAGAGAGAGAGAGAGAGAGAGAGAGAGAGAGAGAGAGAGAGAGAGAGAGAGAGAGAAATTCAAAGCTTTAAAGTGCTACCATAATATTTTCCTTGGGAAGACATCTGATACAAAATAAATCTCGGGAAAAATAACCAATAAAATGTACTTTTATCTTCGTCTAAAACGAAATCTTACTCAAAACCTGTCACAGTCTGCAAAGGTCACAACCAGCTTTCCAGATACAGCATTGGTAAGCTTCACTTTCATTTCTATCTATGTTTCCATTTTGCAGTGGATCTGACCACTGGATTTCCCAACTGCCATCAATTCCTGCAATAGTAAAGCCAGCAGAGTGTCACTAGAAGGACAATGCAAATAACGCCTGGTACCTTCACACAGTCTAGAATACATCGTTCTCGAATAACATGGAAAACTAGTGTACACGACCCGTCAAGATGATGTCTAAATATCAATAAATACATATACACGCAAACATCCTTCTCACCTGGGTATGACTACTACCCCCCCCCCCCCCCGAGGAACGGGGAGAGCTAGGCTCTTGGAAGATTAATGGGAGCCTGACCGGATATACATAAATACATACATAACATATATACATATCCAGTATATATATATATATATATATATATATATATATATATATATATATATATATACACACACATATATATATACATATACTGTATACACACATATATAAATATATATACATCTATACATATATATATATATATATATATATATATATGTATGTATATATACATACATATACTGCATATACGTATATATACCTCTATGTATATATATATACCCAGACACTTGCTAATTATTATATAGGGGACATTCTTGGCTAGTCTGAACAGTGTATAACAGTAAGGCTTCGGTACTCCTCCTTCCATTAAACTGGATTGCAATGACGACCTAAGACTTATCGCTATCTATTCTGTGTAAGAGGAACACAATGGTCATAATTCACACTAAATCACCTACAAATGAATGAGATGAGTTCCGAGAAAGTTCTCAATTCAAATTGTCCTTAATGCGTCTCAAAAGTGGGTTCTTAACGTAATTTACCAGCTCATAATACCCAAGTCTCTACTCTCCTACTCTTCAGTCAGCTGGTCTTGTTAACACTACTTAACTTGACTATATATCTATTAAGAATTCCTATAGCTATTTCAACTTAAAATGATTTTAAAATAATTTCTGTCCTGCATTTACTCAAAATATTCTTATCTTTGTCATTTCTTATCAAGAGTACTTACTGTACTTTTCCCCAGCAATTTGACAAACCTTAAATCTTGAAGTATTGGTAAACTTGAGAGGAGCCATTCTGGCTCTCAGCAACAAACAACCCGCAGAAAATGTCTACCTGATCACAGCAATGCAGTGCCTAGCCTTAACTCATTAAAGCAACAACAGGCAAATAACCCTAAGTTTTATCGAAAGTCACACTGAAATCACTGGCAATGACGAGACCGATCACCTAGCCAAATCTGTACTAAAGAGCCATACAATCAGTATCACACTTCAACCTTCACTGAAAACCATCAAGAATTGAATGACAGCCTTTTGCAACAGGCAAAAGACTAGCAAAGTAAAGCGAGCCTTCTTTGATGGATCCACATCAGCCAAATGGTACATCAAAGTAACAAACCTAATCCCGTATCCACTTGCAAGAAAAATACCCCGCCAAGTACCAGTTATTATTTGCAGTCTGCGACTGGGATATCTGTGTAACTGGCAAATCATCATTGATAACGACGAGGACCCAGCAGCACAACAGACACCGAAAAGACTGTGCAACAACTGACGAACCTCTGCAACACTACTTATTGAATTATAAAGGAACAAACCTACTAACAAAGGATTTCAACCCCAGCATTCCTAAAATTGCGATAAATGGAAGAGAGGAAACGGGAACGGACGTACAGAAGAGGCCCGAAAAGTGAGTGCAGCTGGTACCGAAGGAACACTGCAAAGACAATTTACGACTAGAGTGTACAGTATAAGGTGCACTGAAGGTACTAACCACCACAGAGCGTGTAACTCATTGCCTTATCTTTATCTTTCCCAAAATTCTCCAGTTTATAAAAAAAGATTATCCAGCATATAGATAATAAAAACAAAACATCCAGCGTTGAAAATGAAAAGTCAAAGGTTATCTCTAAATAAACTATAATTTGAAATAATACATTTCATTTCAATTATTTTCGATGTTCGAAACATTTCAAGGCAAACGAGTTTACTTCAATTGTAATAACATAAACTTAGTCATGTAATTTGCAACCCATACTTATGTACTGACAAAATCTCAACATCTAAAACACATCATTTGTGAGATCTTAAAAAGCATTCTTATTACGACTCCTCATCCTTCTTTGAACATTATGAGATCATATAAAAGGTCACGTAGCATTGATTGACGTCAATAAAAACAAGAATCATCATCATCATCAGCCTTAGCTAGTCGACAGCAGAACAAAAATCCTGTCATGTCCTTCCACTCGCCATATTGCGACGACTGTTTGGTACCCTTGACAGTGAGGCATTTGTTGACCGAATGCCTCAATTTTAGCACAGTAAGAAATAGATATCTGTTTGAGGCTCGAGATGAGGATGGCCGGATCATTCTTAACAAGATTCTTGGATGTACTATGCAAGTTGTATTTTCAGATTTTTTCAGAAGCAGGTCTTCTGAAGGCTATTCACTTTTTATAAGGACGTCTTCACTTTTTTATTGAATTGTTTATTCAATACAAACGATATTGGCATCAATGACCTTCGATATCAGGAAGCAGGAGAACTAAATCAATCAATCAATTCATGCCAGCCTACTCCCACAAATTTTCTTAACTCGTTATATTCCTCATATTCTCGATAGATAATACATGACGTCTTCCTTAAAATGCAATAATAATGTAGAAAGCTACCTATAATGTAGAGTTAATCTATTAATAATTCAAACTTTTAAAAGACGAGAAAGTAATTTCAGCATAAAATCCATAATCTATCATCGTGAACTGAAACACAAAACTCTGACGGATCGCGTCTTCCGCTCCAATATTTCTCGTGTTTCGTATGAAATGAAATGAAATAAATCAAAGGCCCATCACCCACAAGAACCACAAAAATGTAAAAATTATTAAGAAAAAAAATATAATGCTTAACTTGAGATTTATTGGTCGTTCGATCTACCAGACTGACAGGTAAATGTGAAGGAGAATCTGGGGAACGAACAAGAAAACAGATCATGTGTATTCTATAGACTTTGGTGTTTACCATCTATTCATCATTATTATCTAATGTGTGTTTGTATGTGTGTATGAGAGAGAAAGAGAGATTTTGGGTGATCAATATCAACACAACATCGTGATCAAATAGAAATAAATTTCTACCTCATACTTGGGATCGAACGCTAGCCCCTTCTAATGAAAGGCCAGGTCGAAACCAACCATGCCACGAGAGGCCATTAAAAGATATCGGAACCTGACGCTACCTAGCTGTCCGAGGATTTACCTGCGAGACATCAGTCTCTTACCAGCGAGTTTTACCCGATTTCCCGGCCCACCACGTGACACAATTGATAGTAATTCATTCAAATTACTACTAATGAGTCAATATGGATAAATATCAACACAACATCGTGTTCAAATAGAAATAAATTTCTACCTCATACTTGGGATCGAACGCTAGCCCCTTCTAATGAAAGGCCAGGTCGAAATCAACCATGCCACGAGAGGCCATTAAAAGAAATCGGAACCTGACGCTACCTAGCTGTCCGAGGATTTACCTGGCGAGACATCAGTCTCTTACCAGCGTTTATTTTCCTTATTTTGATTTTTTTGCTTCCTCATCCTTCCCTCCTCCCACTACCATGTAACGACCCTTATCCTAAAAGGCCCATTTCCTTACCATCATTACTCTTTCTTTTGGAAGTATCGAAGATGATTCCTTCTCAGTTTACAATGCTCACTAAAGTTACCCTACCAAGAATTTTCCTTTTCTCCTTCCATTCTATCCCCCTATCACTCTCTTTACTTCACCCCTGCATTTATATTCTTTTCATTCTTGTTTTTTTCCTTATTTTCCCCTTGCTAACCATTGGAAATTCTTTTTCTGGGATATTTCCAAACCTATTTTTTTCTCTATGGACCCCGATTCATACATGAACAAGTTTCACCCCAATTCCTTTTTCTTTGTTATCTCAAAGCGTTTTTTTCCTTTATCTCTGCTCCCTGTTTTCAAACTTCCAAACCATTTGCGTCTCCGACCCTTACTCTTGCCGTCCGATACCTTATCCTATTTCCGCGTTAGTTTTCCCTCCCCTTTTACTTTGTGTTCTGTATTAACAGTGTTCACATGTTTAAATTGACTTCTGGTTTATTAAGTTATCTTCAATACTTCATTGTTCATGTTCAGCCATAAGCCATACTTCCCTTCTATATACTTAATTTCTTAATTATTCTTAATTACTTAATTAATCTATCTATTGAAGGTACATTTTTAAGACTACAATATTTTTCGCACACCATCCCCTCTTTCTTTACTAAAGTAAAATAATTAGTTCTTCCTTCATGAGTTTTTACACTCATGAGCCAGGAAGTTGTTAATTCCTTCGATTAGCTTTTCTTCATGCAAAAATCCTTTTTTCCTGAAATGATTAAATGTCTGGTTTAGCCCTTTCTAATTGAAAAATTACGTCGCGTTTCTACTCTACTTTCTTTTATTGGAGACAATAACCTGTCTCTATTTCAAACTAAACCCTTTATTACTATAGGAAAAACATTCCCTTATAAATTTAAACTTTTTCTCCTCATATCAAAACATTTTGTTCTCAGCGCCAAGAAAATTCTCTCCCAAAACCATCATTGGCCACTTATATTTGCCATCACAGGGCCATTCTATCTTTATGAATATCCCTTTTTTTTTCTTTTTTGTTGTCACTGTCAAAAGAACCACATATTTTTTTTCACCACTCACCGTGTTCACCTAATAGCGTCTTAAGCATCCCGTTCCTTCTGTCCTTGCTTCCTCTAAAGAAGCATCCAAACATGAGCATCGAAATGGTTACGAGTTTCATTGATGCTTTATCATGTGTACTTATTCTTAATGTCTCACTTCGTAATAAAATAAGGCAGAATGATGTGTATTTCGAATGACAAAAACACATGCACACACTCGAATATATTTTAACCATTGACGCACATTTTAAGTAGTTATACAGTTTTACTATTAACAGAAGCAATAAGGAAAAAAATACTATGGCCACTGCGCTTTCTTTTACAATTCTACGGGAAAGGTATTACAGTTTTTACTCTTATGTGTATTTAGCTGACGGTATATAATGAATTTGTCTTACACAATGGCAGTATTTGCCCGATTTTAAGATGATCTACCATTGGGGTTAAAAAATGAGGGGTATATTTAGTTCTCCTGCACGGCACCAGATCATGTTAACAAATATAATCAATCTCAGCCACTGTAACATCTTATTCATTCCTTCATAAAAATTACATATAAATATGACTCATTTAGAAATCCAAAACTAAATAACCCGTTTTCTAAGGTAATGAACCAATCCCCCCCCCCCCCGGCAAAGCAAAACCTTCGGAAAACTCCCCGTGACAGCTCCTTGCAATCAAAGTAAGTCGTGTGTATGCATATAGTTCTTAGGATAACAACGAAACCCCTGAAATCTATTTTCAGTAAAGACTTCCCTCTGAATGATCTCGCTTTTCGGAAATGGAAACGGAAGAATTTCCCATAAAAAAGAAGAAACGGATTAAACTTAGTTCTCAGATGTACTTTCCCGCTCGATATTTTGATGTGAATTCTTCCATTTGAGAGATAGGATGGTAAGCGGAAAAAGAAATGGGATTGTTCCAAAATAAATATCAAACAATATAATGGTTAAATTTTTTAAAATTCTAATTAAAAGGTTATACATATCAATTAATTCTAAGACAGTTAAAAAAATCAATATGGTAAGAAGAACAAAAGGCTCACTTGAATACAAGTTAAACTTTAGCTAGGAAAGCAGAATAATGTACCGGTTTGCCCCATCAAAGAGAACAGCCCGGTAGGGAAAAATCATTGAAACAAATAAAGTATTAAAAACAGGTAATAAGCAAATTTGCTTTTTGGGGGAAAAAAATTCGCAATATAAATAGCAGATAAACTATGAAACAAAGTATTTGCATTTTAATCTTCGCAGATAGGAAATAAGAAACTAATGGACGAATCTTAACTGTTGATTGCTAACAAAGATAAAGATTAAACAATTCGAGTTGTTTATTGTTTACCATCAGGTGAACATAATTAATATATTATGAAATCCAACATTTCAGGTAAATACGTCACGAGGATAAACATCAACGTTGTAAACGTTCACATGTAAATAGTGATGTCATAAATGATGGACCAATAATCGCTTACTGGAAATAATGAGAGAGAGAGAGAGAGAGAGAGAGAGAGAGAGAGAGAGAGAGAGAGAGACCTTCTGTCCTAGCCTGTCTTAATTCCTAAGCAATGGAATTTATAAACAAAAAGATATATGCATATATATGTGCGTACGCAATGTATGTGTTTATACACACACATATTTATATATACATATAAATGCATACGTATATATGTATACATATGTGTGTCTATGAGTGTGTGCACCAACAAAATTTACTTTGCAATTGATATGGCCCAATATACCAATGTTCTATAGTTATAATTAAGTACAATGCCCTGTGGTAGGGGTGTAAGAATACTGTCCTGCGTGTCATAGAAAGCGAATAAAAGGACAGCTGCTGCCTTCCAGTCTTCCTTATTAGTAAAAAGATGGGCCCTATCTCAGTAACTGGAAACCACTACTTTGCAGTGAAAGGTTAGACCAACAGCCAATAACTTTGGTTGATGACTGCAAGGGCAAGCGATCGTAAAAACACTCTGCCAAATTATAAACCATACCCGGTCCTATTAGAGGGTGCATCAGGCAACCGACCCCTTACTGTAGGAATAACGGTTCGAAATAAGTAATTATAATTAAGTTTTACAGAGAGAGAGAGAGAGAGAGAGAGAGAGAGAGAGAGAGAGAGAGAGAAGAAAAACATTCAATCCTTTCATGTAAAAATAGAATTAATGGCCTATGTTTTTTACAAACAGTCATTGTAACCATTTCAATAGAGCGCTATTGTCCGCCACTCTCTTTGCTGCCAGGAACAGAGAGCATAAAGTAAACGCCAAAATTAAAACCAATTATTCTACATCCAACACTGTTTTGGGCAAGGCTCATTCAAACTACCTCCGTGGGATTGAAGGCTTATTCAGCATCTAATTAACAACAGATTCAATAAAACAAAGCTTAATATCAAAGCCCTATTGTAATGCAAATCGAATTGGAGAGAGAGAGAGAGAGAGAGAGAGAGAGAGAGAGAGAGAGAGAGAGAGAGAGAGAGCATTCTTTTATGCAACAATACCTCTAGCTGTTACGCATTTTAGGTGTTTTTTTTTTACCTAATTTTAGAATAAAAGTTTCGTACAAGACAGGGTTACAGAGACAAAAGGGAGTTCCGAAATGATTTATTCTTAGGTTTCCATATTCGCAAGATTTTTCTTTGTAAAAAAAAAAAAAAAAAAACTTTTATCTTCTCTTGTGATTTGAGCAGTTTTTCAAGCATTATCTCTGCAAGAAATGTTTGTAACAAGATGAGGACATCTACCTTCTCAAACGTAAAAGCTTTTGCAACAATGCCGTCTCGTATATGAAGATGGCATTGGTTGCATCCTCAACTGGTCCCCCTCCTCCAAACACACATTATCACTCCCCCCCCCTCCCCCCCCCCACCCACCACACACTCGAACTCCCTGGATATCAATGCCAATAATTTCCTTGACCTCTTTCACTCCATCTCTTCAGCACCTTATAAATATTAGTTTCATTTTTTTCCCTTAAGACTCTCACATTATTCAAATTTTTTCATCTATCATTAATCGACATTTTATTCCTATGATAAAACTATCTTAATACGCAACAGTATATCCATTTATATATATGTATACAGTATATATACATACACACACACACACATATATATATATATATATATATACACACATATACTGTATATATACATATATACAGTGTCTCAAAACAATGCATACACTCTTTGATTGTTACAACTTGTTCAATTTATTGAATCTAACGTGGAAAACAGATTCCTTTTTTCTGAACATTCTCAAATTGCCCCATGTAAATCTGTTTTCCACGTTAATATCAATAAATTGAACAAGTTGTAACAATCCAAGGAGTGTATACAGTCTTTTGGGACACCCTGTATGTATGTATGTATGTATGTATGTATATATATATATATATATATACTATATATATACTATATACATATATATATATATATATACTATATATATATATATATATATACTGTGTGTGTTGTGTGTGTATGGTCTTGTGCACATATTGGTATGTTTGTGTTTTATATCAATATTATTTAGGATGAATTCCTTTAATCTTTCCCCAGAACAAATTTCCCGCTTCTTTTCTAATGAAATCCCATTTCCTTAACATTTCATTACCTTCTGCTCATTTCTTGACTGTTTCATTTCTCTCTTTGCATTTAATTGCTTTATATTTCTTATTTTACTCCTTTTCATCATAACACCGAAATTATGTAGCGAGATATAGCATCTAACCCCTGTAAACTCGTCGATGTTTCTAGAAAAGGAGAAAGGGTTTTATGTTAGGAAATAGTTTACTTCTGGGCAATATCAGGAAAATGTGTCCTTATATGGCTCCAGATCATTCGAAAGTAATGTTTTTTTTTTTTTTTTTACCTGGGCAGACTTCTTCGATGGATTCAGCCCTTACTTAATAACTTATAATAACTCAGAAGACAGTCAAGAGAAGATTCAAATTTTAGGTTATGATTTTAAGTTATGTTTGTGCATCAAATTTGCATATTGCCATTGAGTATAATAGTTAAAGGCATATAATAAGGAAATTTCAGCGCAGCCAAGACGTCCGATTCAACTTTTAATAACGAAATTTTTGTCTTATCTAAATAGCCTTTCACTAACTATCAAAATATTGTGGAAAGAATGATCCCAAAATTGCCACACTTAACATTAAAATCTTCCAAATGCAGGTACAGAATAAGATGATTTTAAAAACAAAGGAGAAAATCCTTGTTAATAAATACACACTTTGAATACAAAAACAAACTTTAGAGTTTCTTAAAGAAAAACAAAACAAAAGGTAAAGGGAGTATACTAAATTTATAATTACACACTAATTAAACACTACACGTCAATATTTCAATCATAAGAAATATTATTAGCCCAGCAAACCAGCACATTTCAAGTCTGAATTTAAAGACGACACTAATCTCTCGTCAAAAAATGCGAGACAAATCAGATGCTTGAGCACAACCGGCCCCCACCCACCACCCAACCCCCCCCAAAAATTCGTTTTTTGCTTCTATATAATCAAACTAGTGTACCCAAGCTGTCAAAAATGACGTCTAAATATTTAGAGGGATATGCACACGCAAGCACATGATACACAGATTAAAACCTTCCCAACAGCAGCCGGTTCGTGTATTTGTGGGAATGTGTTGTTTCCGAGTGTACCTCTCGGATTTACCAGGGTATGCCTACTCCCTCTCCCCCCTGAGCGTGACAGGAAACAATATATATATATATATATATATATACATATATATATATATATATATATATATACACATATATATATATATATATATATCAGACACTTTCTCTTTATTAGATAGGGGAAATATGACAAAAGGATACAAGAAGACCTTTTCACGTTGATTTCCAGGCATGATAAAATGAACGTCCAATCAAGATGCAGAAAACTACTGCTTTTTAATTTTTCAAATGGGAACATAAGTCACCAGAAACCTTCCACCAGAACAGCGAGACACTTTCTTTATTCAATTTTTCACAATATTCGATAGGGAGATTTTCTATCAACATCATCCTTGTCACTATGTCAACCTCGATGTATCTAAAATCAATATTTCTCGGGTGTTATAAGTCCATTGATGGATGACAATATCTCGGAAAGAAGTTAGACGAAGAAAATTGCTTGTTATTCACGAAACAATTTATTAGAATGAAAGATGTATGCAAATCTATAAAATGAAAGAGAACGTGTAAATCTAGTTTGAAACAGCTATCAACTAGCCTAATCACTCTCCGAACTTCATAGAGACAAAATGTGATAATTGCATGTGATTTTATATCACTAATGGCATAAACAACATACCAGGTGAAAAATAAATATGCTCTTCGAATCGCCTTCAACATCAATAAGTTTTGTAACAAATCTTCATCGTGAGGTTTTCAACTTCAAATTACGATCAGTACAGACATAATATTGTCAATTGAACAGCAAAGCATCGTTATCGGCGCTAACAACAAAAAGATTCTACATAACATGATCACACACTATTTCCAAGACGTCCACATACATTCCCTTATGTCAAATTAAATTAAAAAGCTTCGGAAGCAGCAAATTTTTACTTCCCAGATATCAAAGTCACACCATTGCAATGCTTACTCTAAAGTCTAAACCATCTATCAATGGTTTCTGGGTCTTCATCCCAACGCTATCCACCAAACTACTCATCCTATTTACCAATGTATCGTCGGCCATTTTCTCTACATGGCAAAACCATAACAAAACGCTTTACTCCATCTTTATTATGATTATTCATTACTACTTATGTAGTTTATCAATTTCCTTATTTCCTTTCCTCACGGAGTTATTTTTCCCTATTGGAGCCCATGGGTTTACAGCATCATGCTTTTCCAACTAAGGTTGTTGCTAAGATCTTATAATAATAATAATAATAATAATAATAATAATAATAATAATAATAATAATAATGACTTCCTCATTCTACAATTGAGTCAATATATTCTTTATTCTCTCAATCCCTTTTACTATAGAAAACAATTCAACTTGGCAGCTTCAACTCAATTTCTTATTTCAACTATTAACACCAGCAATTCCCCTTCCATAAAGTGAAGCTGGCTGTACGGTGCCTTGTTACATTAAAAGGGAGGCCTAAACAGACCCTCCTGTTATAGTCCAGACCTTTTGAATTCAATTTGCTACCTTAATTGTTTTACTATTTTGTCCTTAACTCTCATTTCATCCTACACGTTTACTCTAAGATAAACCAGTAACAATCACCTTACTATTATTCATTAGCCTCATACTCTTTAATCAGAGTTTGTATTTGACTTAAAGACTTCACTCTTTCTTAAAACCATATTCAACTCTTTCTCCTTCCAACCACATTCACACTTTTTAGTGTTATCTCTTAAAAATTCAAAATAACTTTAAACCATACTAGTATACGTGATTCGCCAAAAACGACTGCTGAATAATCAGATGGATATGGACACACATGCAACTTCTCTCTCACCAGGATATGACTACTCCCTCTCCCACTTCCTGAGGAAGGGGGGAAATTATATATATATATATATATATATATATATATATATATATATATATATATATATATATACACACACATACATATATATAGCCTGACACTAGCTCTTTGTTATATAAGGGAGATGCATACATTAGTAACTCCACACTTCTATATTAATCTAATATGCTTTCATTTACTACTCAAATCACTGTTTATAAAGATATTCAACAGTCACAGATACTTAATACAGCAATTCTATTGGATTCACCTCAATAACAAAAAACATTCCCTCTCCCGTCTAAATATTCTAAGGCACGCTTCATCGTCAAAAAGAAAAAAAAAAAGGGGGGTGGGGGAATGGAAAATTATTCTATATTACATAATCTTGGTACCGTCCACCTTGCTACTATTTCATGAAAATTCCAATAATAATCTCATACACACACTACATATATATATATATATATATATATATATATATATATATATATATACGGCTCTAAATTCAAGGCAAGCAATAAGATTTGCCAAGAAATCATACAAACTACTGTGAATAACAAATAACAATATTTTCTATTATTCGTGCCGTTGTAGCTTCTCTAAATGAAACCCTGGTATATGTTCAAGCTAAAAAATTATCGTAAAATACTCAATAGTTATTAAGGAAGTAAGAAAAGTGAACGCAATTTAATTGAGTGCTTTCTAGATGTAAACACTAATAGTATAATTAGTATTTAGAGGACGCCAAACATAAAGACATTCGCAATTACGATGAAAATAATCATACTCTTAAGAATATAAAAAAAAACTCGTTAATCTCAACTAATTGCTTCATTAGTTCTAATAATAATGAAATGATCTTAATGGATTCAGTATGATGTTACAAATAGCTTCAAGAGAACTGTTTTAATCTTCGCCGATAGGAAATTAGATATCAATGGATGGATCTTATTTGTTGATTTCTAACAAAGGTGAAGATTAAGCGATTCCTGTTATTTATTGTTTACTATCAGGAGAACATAATTAATATATTATGAAATCCAACAATTCAGGTAAATACGTCACGAGGATAAACATCAACTTGTAAACGTTCATATGTAAATAGTGATGTCAAAAATAATGGACTAATATCAACTTAGTGGAAATAATAAGAGAGAGAGAGAGAGAGAGAGAGAGAGAGAGAGAGAGAGAGAGAGAGAGAGAGAGAGAGAGAGAGAGAAACATTCTATCCTAGTCTGTCTTAAATCATAAGTAATGAAAAAAGTGCTAAGAGGTAGAAAGAGAAGGATTTTAGAGTACTGCAAATAAAGTGCTTCGAAACCCAAAAAGCTTAAGAGAGAGAAAAACAAAGAGCATATGACAGCAAATGTGTATAGGGCAGTTTAACGTCCCGCTAGAGGGCGAATGCTGTAGTGACTCTAGTGAAAGCGCATGTGGTGACCTCCAAATATTCATATACATTTACATACATAACATAAACTAAGCAAGAAAAAAAAAAAAGATTCTTAGTCATTCCTTCCTGCACTCCTCCAAATTTCACCCAATGAAAAAAAAAAATAGAGAGAATTACTGGTTCTTGGGAAAATCCTAATTAAGGTGAGATCGAAGGAAAGCAGAGGGCCAGATACAATGGGAGAGACTCGCAGACGATTGATCATCCCCCAGCAACGCCCGATGGAACAGGTCCGAACAATGACTACTCCCTTTTTGACCGAGAGAAATCCTATAGTTATAAAAGCGTGACCGGATATATATATATTATATATATATATATATATATATATATATATATATATATATATATATATATATATATATATACACACAGCCAGACACTTGCTCTTTTATATAAGAGATATGACAAATCTAAAAGAAGAAATTTAAATTAATTGGTATTTACCAGGTGTAAAATGCATCTCTATAAAACATGTTTTCGGGTTTCATTTACTAATATGAGTCACATGGGCCGACGCTAGGACCTGTGAGACCATTCGACGCTCATACATTACAGGGCAAAAACCAATAGTTGAAATAGTTGAAAGGATTATTAACGAATTCTGAATACTGATGGCGATAAATGGAGAGAGAGAGAGAGAGAGAGAGAGAGAGAGAGAGAGAGAGAGAGAGAGAGAGAGAGAGAGAGAGAGATTTAGTGTTATTGCGACTTGTTGGTGAATCCCTATGACTATTTCTTCATAAAATGCTTTTAGAATAATTTGATTAAACAGTATTCTTTCCTGCACTTACTCAAAATATTCTCATCTTTGTCATTTCTTATCAAGGGTACTTACCGTACTATTCTTCAGCAATTTGACAAACCTTTAATCTTGAAGTCTGAGTAAACTAGAAAATGATAACTGAACAAATGCTAGCTAAACAAAAATCTAATTAAATTAAATAATAATAATAATAATAAAATAATAATAATAAAAATATCCTTCAATTAAATACAATTAGTCGATTTTAATAAAAATAAAAAAAGGCGAGACGCTTATGTACTGTACATCTCTAAATGTTAAGGTTTAACCATTTTACAAAAGCGAATGACCTAACTCATACGGTCACGGAATGTTTACCTAACTTAGCTGACTAGACTATAACAAACAAAATGCCTAGAGTTCAAGTTCCGCCAGAAATATATATACTCCTCACCAACGCAATGTACAGTTGGAAACAGGAATTCGTGATAAACCTCGTTTTGATTAAGTGCACCCTGTCACACTCTAACTGGGCGGCGAGTTCCAGTGTTTAGCCCCACCCGCCACCTCTGCCATCTCCCTCAACGGTATCTATTTGGTTACTCGCCGCGAAGTAAGGGTGTGATAGGGTGCCTTTTTATGGAGAGGGGTGTGCAAGGAACTCTTGTATCCAACTGCATATGATGGAGGCCACTACAACTGGGAGAACATAAAAGAAAACCTCTATTAATTGATATTGGTGAATATATGATACAAACTTAAACTTTAAGTGTTGTTACTGTAATTGATTTCAATGTATATCAGAATCCTTACTAACAATTACGTAAAAAGAATGCGGGAAAAGCCTGCCCTAATGAAAGTAATCAATTTGTTTGTGGACGAAGCAACGTTCACAACTTAATTGTTATCATACGCTACAAATATACTCAATGTGGTGTGGTGTGGATTTCAACGGTAAAGACCTTTTGTTCAAATGCAATTCTTAAATTCATGAAAAAAATAACGGACGAAGAGGACTTAATTGACATTCTATATAATTATATTCGTTGGCATATTCTTACGTTAGAAATGTATAACATGAATAACTTCGCATAATAAATAATTTCTCATCAACTCTCTTCTTGTAATATGTTCGTGCAAAATCACCCTAATTCCTATCAAATGTCTTTAATAAGATTCGTCTGAAAAAGGAAATATCTTAATATTTTAACATATTTCAACCACCGAGAAGGGAAAAAAAGGGCAGCACTCCTCCCTTCCCGAAGAACTCTTGACATTAAAGAGAAAAGTCGTAATTTAAGGTGCAAATTGGCTGTTTCAACTAAACAATGAATATTATCTGTGACAGAATGAATCTCGAAATAAGATGTCAGTCTCGTATGACGTGGGTGGAAAGGCATATGCAATAAAAACTTCAATATGCCAGACAATTACAAGTCTACATCAGCTAGTGCATAAAGGTATTAGTTGAATTGAGATATAAATTACTAGATCAGAATTTACTTTCTAAATGGGGATACCTTAGCAGGGTGAAAGGGTTTGCCTATCTACCATGATCAGCAAAGCTGTACTAGTCAGGGCCACTCATACCAAGTTGGTGTGCTGTGAGTGACCAGCCGAAAATCTCCCACCATCACCAAACGGAATTAGCTGGCGTGGTACTGAAAACTGGCCAAACTTGGACATAAATTGACGTCCCTGAAGCATTTGCCATGCAGTCTACTGCAAAAGGTTCCACTTGTTGTTTTTGTTAAACTGAGTTTTAGGAATTATCAATTTCCTTCGATTATAGTAATAATCGCAATAATTTTCATGGTATTTGTGGCTATTATATGCATATGTGTGTGTATGTATGCATGTATGTATATGTGTATGTATATGTGTATATGTATATGTATATATACAGTATATTATATATATATATATATATATATATATATATATATATATATATATATATATATATATACATATATTCAAATAAGCCATACATTCTAATACCTTAATGTCAGGATTCACTTTTATACCTCGAGATCAGAGATCCAAGGGTGAACCACTCAATGACAATAGCTTCTGGCCGGCGGAGGAATCGAACCCTGGTCCAGGAAGCTGCCATGGCAGTGACATACCATTATCATTGATATAGCAGCTTCCTGGACCGAGGTTTGATTCTCCGGCCGGCCAGAAGCTATTGTCTTTGAGGGGTTCCCCCTTAGGTCTGATCCCGAGGTATAAGAAAGAATCCAGGCATTAAGGTATTAAAATAAATGGCTTATTTGAATATGAAAAACACGTTTAAATGGGCAAAATTTATCATATAGAATCATATATAATCATATATATATATATATATATATATATATATATATATATATATATATATATATATATATAAACATAGTATAGATAGAAAGATAGACAGATAGATACACGGGCATGAGTCGCGTCTTAAATCCTCAATACAATATTAATCAGAATCTTTAGTCCCTGAATATTAAACATTTTGGAAGTTAAGAGTAAATGAACAAAAAGTTAATCTTGTAGCATCTTTTATGAGTTTTCTGCGTCAGTCCCATAATACATATAATCATTCCATATCAGCGAACCACAAGTTTAAGATATTCGATTCGATGGAACTTCAAAAGTTCAAACTTTTTGTAAATTATTCTAATGATCAGGTTGACATAAGTCTCTTTGTCTAGTTTATATATGACTGATCTATTTCAACGTTGTTACTAATCTTAGAATAATTCTTATTTTCATTAATTATTCAAATAAAATTTATTTTCGATATACCCTTATCCTTATTTCCTTTCTTCACTGGGGTGCTTTCCCTGATGGAGCCTTTGAGATTATAGCATTCTGCTTTTTTAACCAAGATTATAGCTTGGCTGCTAATAATAATAATAATAATAATAATAATAATAATAATAATAATAATAAAACGACGAATTAAGCAAAGGAACACTACGAGAGATACAAAGGACAACAGAACTCCTGAAGATTTTCACTTTACACACAAAGAAAGGAAACTTTCGACGGCTAAATGAGGAAATGCCTACACTGAAGGACTGGGTAAACGAAGAGGGAAAACAATGAATTAGTCAATACCGTATTTGGGAGAAGAAAATTCCATCATCTGACACAAATTACCATAAAGGATTCTCAATTTTTTGGACTTTATCTTTGATCTCAGAATAATCTGCCCTACGTCATACTTTCATTAAAAGAAACTGGGTTAATAAATTGGGATTAGCCTATCATCATTGTGATACAAATGTTATGAGAGAGAGAGAGAGAGAGAGAGAGAGAGAGAGAGAGAGAGAGAGAGAGAGAGAGAGAGAGAATAAGTATTGATACACATCATAAAATCATATCAATATACAAGCTTCAAGTTTTCTTTCCATTTAGCAGTGGCACCAAAAAGAAAAACACTATTTCAACAATGCCTACCTGCAATATATAACATACAACAAACGAATGTTTTCTTTGGGATAACAACAATCCATTATTGATAATGAAGTTAGGCCTACTACCACGCCAGTCTTCCTCACAACTCCAATTCTCTCCGAAATTGCCGACCATTGCCCATCTGTCTCGAGGGACCTGACCTCTTGCCAATCACTGATAAAAATCACACTTGACAGAGTCGGCATCGCAAAGAGGGTCTTCCAACTTTTGTCTTCCATTTCTTTACTTCCCAATACAATATTTTCTCAGGATTTTGGCCGCCATACAATAGTTTTGTTTTCAACTGGAGTATAGCAGACAATTTATGAAAGCTCTTCTTTTCGTTGTATGTACGGTGATAACACGGGTATGTAAACAATGTAAGAAAGAATACTACCACCTTACGTCCTGCATGTCGTAGAAAGCGACTAAAAGGACAGTTGCTGCCTTGCAGTCTTGCTTTCTCAGCAAATCCCACAGTTAATGACTGCGGAAACTACTGTCTTACAGTTGGACTACTTGATGACTAAGGGCATGCGGTCGTAAAAATGTAGGGACAACAGTGGGAAAGAGGATAACACGAGTAATGTAAATAGCTGGTTACAGAACTCATCTACACTGTAGCTAATTACTATCTAAATTTAGAATTCATTGATGAAGATTATAGGCTGTGAATGTTTCCTAAAATTCAAGGTCAAAATAATAAAACAAAATGAATACTCCCAGATTTTCTGAAGGGCTGTGGTAGCCTATTGAAAACATTCCTGTCTTGCAATCTGCTGGACTGGGGTTCGAGATCCTTCAAGTTCGATAGTTTCTTGTAGTATCTGCAACCTCATCATCCTTGTGAACTAAGGATTAAGGGTTTTAGGGGAGCCTATAGGTCTACCTGCGCCCTGCGGAATCATCAGCAGTCATTGCCTGCCCCTCCTTGGTCATAGCTTGGGTGGAGAGGGGCTTGGATGCTGACCATATGTATACTGTATATGGCCAGTCTCTAAAACATTGTACTGCTAAAGCATTATCATTGTCATTTGCCTCTGCCATTCATGAGTGACCTTTAAAGCCTATAGTGAGGCCCTGTTTACAGATGGCGATTTCCACCCAGAGATTTGATACGTGCTGTCACAAATTAAATTATTGTTTATTGGAATCGTTCACAAGTATTGGCGGCAACGCGTATCAAACCACCCTCTGTGAACAGGGAATAAGTCTCCTTTTTAGTCTTAATCTTATTAGCGATTATTTTGCTTCAAAGATAATAGAAAAAGAACGCAACAATCGGCTTTAACACGGGTCTCAATCTCAAAACCCAGTATAGGGCGTCTTCTTAACTGTACGAAAAAGGAACAATTTCAAACAAAAACTTGCCAATCCTTAGATATTCCAGCGGAGTTTAAACCATCATTTCTTGATATAATAACGTTTAAAGAATTTACTGTATATATAAACCTTTTGTATCGAACTAAATTCAACTCATGCTTAAAATATCAATAGAATTAAACTAGATACTTTACTTTCAAAGATGATTCCTATATTGTGACTGTCGAAAGACAAATCGATTTCAAAATCTGTCGGCTAAAAGGAAATCAAAATATGAACAAAATATGAAAAATACTATAATAGGAATTGCTGTCACAACAAAACCTAACAAAAACGTTGAAATTATCACTGTAAATTAATAGAACCAAATGCAAAACTAAATTCGGACCAAGTGCCAAGTCAGCAAAGCCTCCAAATACTGTCATCATTCGCATCAACACACCAGCTTTTGTCTCAACCCTACAACTCTCCATCAAACCCCCCCCCCCCCCCCGTCACTCCCTCAACCTCCCTATCAGAACCCCCCCGCTCCCCCCACAAACCCCCACACACAAGATAAAGAAAAACCGTATTTCGTTTCTTTGTCTCTACCTACAGCTTCCCAGTAGAACAGCCCTATTCCTTAATTCTCCAATTCCTCTTCGACAAACATTACAGTGAGTCCTTGAAGACCCAAACATCCCATCCTTATATAAGACGACAATTT
>NC_090727.1:93808728-93828728 GCF_036898095.1 Palaemon carinicauda | reverse complement strand
TTGACTGTTTAATTTGCAGACGTTAAAATTAGTATTTAAATATGCTCATCTTTATCCTAAATCTAGACTTCCTTTTTCTATTTAAGTTTGTGGTGGCCAATTAGAAACGCCACTGCATGGTAATCTGTCGGACTGAGGTTCGAGTCCAGCGCAAGCTCGATAATTTCTTGCAGAGTCTGCAACCTCATCATCCTTGTGAGCTAAGCATAGGGAATTTGGAAGACCCTATAGGTCTACCTGTTGAGTCATAAGTAGCCACTGCCTGGCCCTACCTGATCCTAGCTTGAGTGGAGTGTGGGAACTTGGGTGCTGATCATATGTATATATGATTCGTCTCTATGGCACTGTTCTACTAGAATGGGCATTGTCACTACCCTTGCCTCTGCCATTCATGACAGCCTTAAAAAAAAAAAAAAAACACACGAGATGGATTTACTTTTCCTCCCGTCCGTTACTCGCCTCACCCCTTCCCTTTTAAGAAAGACAAACTTGTACAAACTCAACAAAAGTTTGACCCAAACTTTGTCCACCGAAAGAAAAAAAGTCAAGAAATGGACTAGCGCTACACTGAATTCTGTTACTGATAATAACAAAATTAATCCGAAGTCAATTCTAAGCTAATGATTAATGCTTCTGAATTCTTTATTGAGATTTAATGTTTTAGGGGGATAACATTCATATCAAATTGGTCCACAATACATTTACGATTTTATATTTCAATACAGCAGATTCATCAAACGTCAATATATGAAAATGGGAAAACTTGGTCCGTAGACTTGAGTAAATTATTATCAATATTCATTGGCGGAAGTTTGAAATCTCTCATTGCTCTTTCATCATTATTATTATTATTATTATTATTATTATTATTATTATTATTATTATTATTATTACTGAAGAACAGATATTCGAAACAACCGACTGGCATCTTTTGACTCTTCTTGAGCTGCCCAAAGAATTTGTGCCTAAATGGGAGATGCAAATTATAGTCGCATAAGTGGGCGGGGACATGGACGGAGACGAATTAATAGTTTGAAGTAAAGTGCACTGCAGATGGAACCTAGGGTAGGTAGCGGAGAGCTTTTAGAACTGCCTACGGAAAATTTAGGAAGACGCACTGTTGCCAGGGTCTACCTCTAGTTACATCATGCATGTGTATGATAAAAGAAAGAAAAGATGATTGTTTCATCTTTTGGTGATGCTGGTTCCAGAATATATTATAATTGGACAAAGACAAAGAGGGTATTTCAAATCATCTCCCCTATAGTATAATGAGCAAGTGTCTGGCTATAGGCGCCTGCCTGCAAACCCCCCCCCCCCTCTCTCTCTCTCTCTCTCTCTCTCTCTCTCTCTCTCTCTCTCTCTCTCTCTCTATTATATATATATATATATATATAATATATATATATATATATATATATATATAGTATATATATATATATATATATATATATATATATACAGTATATATATATTATATATATACTGTATACATAATTCAGGTTTTCTTGCGAGAGAGAGAGAGAGAGAGAGAGAGAGAGAGAGAGAGAGAGAGAGAGAGAGAGAGAGAGAGAGAGAGCGCCTAATGCAAACTCTTTAACGGGCGTGGGAATGTTTATTACCAACTGATTCCCTCTGTCCATGTAAAAAGCATAAAAGCGAAACACCAAAAGGGAAAAATAACCTTCATTAACATGTTTTGACCTAAAAAAAAATGAGCTACAAAAAATCCTCAATAACAAAAAGTAAAAAACACAAAACATCTTCAAGGAAATTGAAAAGGAACGACCGGGCAAATCACATCAAAATCGTGGCTTGTTAATCGCGACAGAAAATGTATTAGATGATAGAGGAATCCATGAACCCCCCCCCCCCCCCCCAAAGACGACAATTCCGGTATCTGGGAGTAGCCTAATTCAATTACAAAAGGGAGGAACTTGGATTTGCTAAGTTCTAAATTCCATCACGAGGAGTGACAATCTAATTTGATGAGACTTTCGAAGACATTTGGCCAAAAGCAATACAAAGTCCAGTGTTTCTGGTGAGAAGAATTGAAGTCAACAGCATCAAAAGTGTGAGAGATCACAATAACGAAACATGCTCAATTGCGTAAGCCAAGAGGGGAAACCATTGTAAAACTAAGATTTTCTAGCATCACTTTCCTTTCCATTTCTTTGTATTTGCAAAGGATTGCTCGCCTACAGGGTCATAAAAAACCTAACCTTTATAGGCAATTGCCATTTCATGATATAGAAGCAAAATGTCAATATACCTACAACTAGTCTTTAGTCATATATAACATACAGAAGGATAACAAAAGACTTGGTTATTGGTTTCCCATTGACACATGAAAATGGGATTGCAATATCCTTTAGTTAAGAGCAAGAAAAAAAATTGAGCCGACCAGCAATAATTTTTCTTTGCCATACTTTCTTTTCGCTTAGTTTCACTCGTCCTTCTTCAGAATACATTTTACTTTATCGTGTTTAGTGAGCCTATACGCCCGAAATACGGGTTTTCTTACTAGTAGAATAATGTCAATCCTTGATGTAAGAGTTCAAAGGCGAAAGGGACGAAGACTGTTCCTGTATCTGAAATATTGAACACTAATAAACTCCTCTCCAGACGTTATTTCAATCGATTTTTAATTTAAAGCTGTTCAAGTTTTAAAATCCTCAAATGGTGTTTACATAATCGTATTATTAACCAAGAAAATGTCAGTACCTTCAGAGCAGAGCCAATAATACCGGAAGTTTTCTTTTAGCAGGGCCGATTGTAACTATAATCAACGAGAGAGAGAGAGAGAGAGAGAGAGAGAGAGAGAGAGAGAGAGAGAGAGAGAGAGAGAGAGAGAGAGTTATTCCAAATTGTTTTCCTGATTTTAGATGACTGCTAAAACCATATGGGTTTCTGTGTGAACTCATTTCTAGTTCCAGATCTCTCCCGCCGAACGTATTTCCAGCAGTCTTTATCGCTGTATTTTCGAAAAGTCTCCTTTCTTCAAGAAATTCTCTTGGACCTTCTTTCCATAATTCTTGAGGCTTTAAACACCAAGAAAGGAGACTTTATCTTCCGAGGAAAGTACCCTTACTTCATGCACTGAACACGAATTTAACGTTATTGGAATAATGTGCAGAGGAATTGACGGGAGTATCAACCATCAAATAAGTAAAAAAAAAAATCTACATATTTATTGTTAAATTTGTAGATATCTACAGTACAATTCTTTCCGCCAGAACCCACATCTGACACCTTATTTCACCCAGATGTTAACACATTAGACATTGATATACTCACACCTCATTCCTCAGTCATGTAATTTACACACTTCATTCGGGACAGGACTATAATTTCGATTTTTCTGCCCTGGCCATTGGCCATCAGACTCGTATACATAAATTTAGTAGTTACAGCTACACGTTTCAAAAAGCATAATCTGCTTCTTGCCCAGTCTGTCGGCCTTCGAATAGAGAAAAAAAAATTATTATTTGTAAGATTTCATACTCTGGCTTCAAAGGACACAATCTCTATTTACATAAAATACACAGAGGTAAACAGAACCAACATAACTATTGCACAATAAATAACTATAAAAATGGTCCAAAGAAATCGTAAAACAAGAATGAAACGTGTTCATATACCGTTTCCATAGGGATTACGCGAAAATAGAAAATCAACAACTTAACAATTCCCACCAGTCTTATTATTAACTTCACTTCGATCTAATAAATGAAAACATGCATTGGTGGAATATGTATTCTATATTGCTTTAACACAATTCATATATATATATATATATATATATATATATATATATATATATATATATATATATATATATACAACGATATACATATATCTATGTGTATATACATACATATATTTATATATACATATATATACATATGTATATATACACACGTATATATATATATATATATACATATATATATATATATATATATATATATATATATATATATATGTGTGTGTATGTATGTATATAAACACGCGCCCACATATATTTGTAAATGTGTGTGTAAATGGTATTACGCCGAAGACGTTAATTGTTAAAATTAATGATTAATTTGGTTTTATTTTCTATTTAACCTTTAATCTCTACAATTTACTATCGGCACCCAACAGTTTCACCTTACCCGTTCTCACTCGAATGAAGGACAATCATGGACGGACACTTAGCACGTACCTGCAATAAAGGAAAAGCCATTTCAGATATGGGAATGTGCTGACTATAAAGCCTCTCACGATACCGTTAGATATAGAATTTAAACATATATTTTCACTAACAGACTTCATTAAATAAAATATCGTTACAAATTATTACAGTTGGGAAAGAACTCTTCCTGAATTTATGAGGCAGCGAAGAAAAAAAATGTTGTTTAAATTTTAAATTCTTTAACCCTTGATTTCTATATTGGGACTTTGTTCTGTACAGGTTCATCATATGGCCCTGCAAAGAAAAGAAAGAAAAAAACACCACCACCACCACCTTTGCTGCATCCGATTCGTGCGCATAACCTAAAATTTAAAATTTAAATAATTGATTAATTCTTCTGTAACCATCCACTGAAAATTTTCAAGCCAAAATTTGACAAAATGAGGAAATATTACCAGTGATAAGAAAACCAATAAAAAATATTACGAACTTTTACGACAAAGTTGTTCTTATTAATCAAAAAAGTTGGATTTCAAATCATTTCGTTGCAAGTGGACAACATTCTCAGTCCAAGGATGAAGGAAAAAAATGCTAGATATTGAAAAATCCAAGTCTTAATCTAATTACTAGGAAACCCAGCAAGAATTTAAAAAGCAATTTACTACACAAGTCAATCTATTAATACTTAGTTTTGGATAACAAATTAAATCATTTGACCTCAACGATGTTATGTCAAGATTATAAATAAGAAGGATCGACATGCAAATGACATGATATCAACTTTATCTAATACACTTTATAACGAAGGACTTTACTCAAGGAATGGCTCCTCCAGATTACCTCAGCTAATGAAGAAGGATAAAGCACCAACACAAACAGGTTATGCAACAAAATATTCTTTTCTTTTGAAATATATTTAAGGAAAATCTTTTCATCTTTCGGGCATCAGAAGATTCGAATTTAAATAATAGGTTATCTTTCAACTGAATAAGTATATATTCTGGATGAAGTTGTTCGGGTAATCTATCTCTTAAAAGGGGCAACACCTTAGATAGAATTAAATATATTTCCATATTTTCACGGAGTGCGTAAAAATGAAGATATCTTTACAGTGAATACATTTTTTCACAGGAGATGGCAGGCGCAAACATCAAATTAAAACATGTAGAACAATAATTCATAACACTGTCTTCATGCTTACAACTTACAAATAAATATTAAATAAATCAGTATGTACAAAATCTAACCTTGGCCCTTTGCGTCAATAGGTGTAGAAGGAGATGGAGATGATGATGATGATCATCATTATTACTCTGAAAGTACGAGCCATTAAAATGTAGCGAGGGTTAACTACCCATCCGGTTAGTTAGCAGGGGGTAGGGGGTAATTACCCCCTTCACTCACACACCTGTGAGGACTTCAAGGGGGACACGGTCAGAGGGTAAAGTTGTATAAATAGCTAAAGCTTTGTATCGTTAGGAAAAATACAAATTATCTCCAAATTAGTCATATTTTCTGTAACTGGAATACAAACATACACTATTTATTAGGGGCGAGTCCCTCATTAGGAGGGTGGACGTCCCTGTCAATCTGGCTTTTTGGCTTTACCTAGGGACTCCTTTATTGATTAGGTTAGTACCAAAACTAAGAGGACCCTAACACCTAGCTAAACCTTGCTACACAAGATCTGCTGCCTACGCAAGCTGTGTGTTGAGATGAGCAGTGTGACTGTCAAGGTAACATTTATGTAAGTCTTTGTAGGAAATAACTGTGGTAAGCACGACTTTCCAAATGCCCCCTCGCCAGGGTGTGGGGACACAACAGTATTGACACATGGTTTACCTGCAGCGGTTGAAGTTGGCTTGTGCAGAGAACGCAGGCTGCTACTTTCTTCATGAGAGGGGAGGATGAATTAAAGAAAGAGTCAGTCACTCCTTTTCATTCAAGCAGACTAAAACAAGGTAACAGTGCCCTCAACTTTCTGCTACGTCTCCAATAAGGAGCTTGAGGTATTCAACCAGCTGTTGTGCAGCCACCACAGGACCGATAGAGATCGTATTGAGCTGCTGTGGGTCACGTCTTGCAGGTAATGGGCTGTAAAAGTTGTCTGGCGTTTTCACACCCTTGCTTGTAGAACGTGCATCACTGAGTAATCTCTTTAGAAGGTCAGGGACGTAGCTAAGCCCCTGACATCGTGAGCTCTGGGTCAACGTGTTGGAAGAAGATCTGGATTCAGAGAGTCATTGGTGACTCTCTGAATCTATGCAGAGATGGCTTTTTTTGGTGATCCTAGTCTTGTCTCTCCCAGTGCTGATGACAAGCGAAGGCAACCAGGGTGGGCTGTTGCTCGTTCTTGAGGCAAGTAATACTAATAATTATAACACCAATACTAATAATAATTTAGATCCTCAAACTCCTCTCTGGGCGCAGTAACAAATGATCTGGATTGTCAGTTACAGAGCGTTGACTCGTTATCCGGAAGGGGTCGAATCTAGATTCTGAGTCTTGGCAACAAACTCAGGGACAAAGCTGAACGTTACCTCTCTCCTTCCCCTTGAATGTACGATATTGTATGAGAGACCATTTAGTTCACTGACTTTTTTGGCCGAGGTCAAAGCGAGTAGGAACACCGTCTTCCAAGTCAGGTGGAGATCTGTTGCCTGGTGTAGTGGCTTGTAAGGAGGCCTCTTTGATGACCAGAGAACTACAACCATGTTCCAAGGGGAGGTCTCACTGAGGACAGGAAAGTTCGTAAGTATGTGTACAGAAAGATCTAGCAATGCGGAAATGTCCCTTCCTTTCAGTTTGAAGGCAGGGCTCAAGGCTGAGCAATCGCCTTTCACTTCCGAAACTGAAAGGAGTTGTTCCTCCCGCAAATACTTGAGGAATTCTGATATTGGCGGAATAGGAGCATCGAGTGGAGAGATACCCTTTCCATGACACCAACCACAGAAGACATTCTATTTTGCCTGGTAGACTTTTCTTGAGGATTTACGTGGATAACCAGACATCTCTCTTCGCATCTTGTGAAAATCCTTTCTGAGTGAGGAGGTACTGGGTAATCTCCAGGCTTGCAGTCATAGGAGGTGCTGGGTGAAGGGGTCGAAGCTAGGATCCATCACCCCTGGATTCTGAGTCTTGGCAACAAACTCAGGGACAAAGCTGAACATTACCTCTCACCCTCCCCTTGAATGTGCAATGTTGTATGAGAGACCATGAAGTTCACTGACTTTTTTGGCTGATATCAAAGCGAGTAGGAACACTGTCTTCCAAGCCAGGTGGAGATCTGTTGCCTGGTGTAGTGGCTTGTAAGGAGGCCTCTTTGATGATCGGAGAACTACAACCATGTTCCAAGGGGAGGTCTCACTAAGGACAGGAAAGTTCGTAAGTATATGCGAGTAAGGAAAGATCTAGCGATGAGGAAATGTCCTTTCCTTTCAGTTTGAAGGCAGGGCTCAAGGCTGAGCGATCGCCTTTCACTGCCGAAACTAAAAGGAGTCGTTCCTCCAGCAACTGCTTGAGGAATTCTGCTATTGATGGAATAGGGGCATTGAGTGGAGAGATACCCTTTCCATGACACCCACAAAAGACATTCTATTTTGCCTGGTAGACTGTTACTGAGGATTTACGTGGATATCCAGACATCTCTTTACGCAACTTGTGAAAATCCTTTCTGAGTGAGGAGGTGCTGGGTAGTCTCCAGGCTTGCAGTCATAGGTGCTGGGTAGTCTCTAGGCGTGCAGTCGTAGCGAAGCAACACCTCTGTGGTAGATGTCGACATGCTGTTGCCCAAGTATATCGTGTTGTGGAGGGAGTTCTGTTGGAGTCTCCATCAGGTGTAAACGTCATTGTTGTCCCCATCATTGTTGGAATGCATCTTGCCAGAGAGATTTGGGGTCTGGAACTAGGGAGCAGTGGGTGCCTAATCGGGCTGATGGTGGTACCGAGCGGACTTCGGCCAATCTCAGTATTTCTACTGCTAGATAGGGTAGGGGCTATGGACAAGTACTTCCTTGCTTGTTCATGTGTGCCACTACTGTGGTGCTGTCACTCAGCACCACCACTTAGTGGACCGCCAGAACCTGATGGGACTGTTGAAGGACCAGAAAGACAGCCTTCATCTCTTAAGAAATTTATGCGAAGGTAGTTTTCCGACTCTGGCCACAGGCCTGAGGTCGTGTGGTGCAGTACATTGGTCTCCCGCCCCCCTTCTTTTGATGTGTCTAAAAACAGCATCAAGTCTGGGGGGTAGGATGAAAAAATCTACACCCCTCCGCAGATTCTCATCTGCCACCCACTCCTTGAGGTCCGTCCATTCCTCTGGTCCCAGGGGGATCATAACGTCTGGGGAATCGAATGCCTGAAACCAATCGGACTCAAGCCGCCACAGGAGAGATTGAATCCTGAGGCATCCATTGGGAAGTAAACAAGCTACGAATGATAGGTGTCACAGGAGACATAGCCACTTCTGGGCTGAGAGTTCTTGTCTTGTGAAAAGGTCTTGCAACCTTTCTCAGCTTCATTATCTTGTCTTTTGATGTGAAGGTTTTGATGATATTGGTGTTTAAAATCATTCCTAGGTATACGAGTCTTCTCAGTGGGAAGCGGGGAAGACTTCTCGAGGTCTACCATGATCACCAGATCTTGGCAAAATCTCAGAACTTTGTCTCGGTGCTGAAGGAGGATTGTCACAGAGTCCGCTAGGATCAGCCAGTCATCCAGATAAGGAAGGAGACGGATGCCAATCATGTGAGCCCAGGATGATACTAGGGTGAACACTTGGGGGTGCTGTGGAAAGACCAAAGCACAGTGCCCTGAACTGGCATTTCCTGTTGTCTAGACTGAATCTCCGATACTTCCTTGAAGATGAATGGTTTAGGATATAGAAGTATGTGTCCTTTAGTTCCAGCGTGCACATGAAGACCTGTGGTCTTACTGCTTGTCCAGCCTTTTCTAACATGATGTGGACATTGGCCCAAAAGGACAGCTCCTTTACGGATACATTCGCATAGGAGCTCTTTTGACGGTGGGGTCTTGACCCGTGGAGGGAGAGGAGTGAACAGGACGCAATACCTTGCGCAGGACTCTTCCAGGGGAGAGGGCTCAGTCTTAACTGATGAAGAAGTGGGTAAGGCAACGCTTGACCTTACCTTGTACCTGACGGCGTTCTGGCGAACGTTGACAAAGGTCAATGGCTGGTTATAATGGCCACTGTGCAGTTGGAGAGTGCTCACGAGTAGTCACCTGTCGACAAGCTGCAGATGGGGACTGACGATAGCCTGCCGACTATTTATTGGATAAGCGAGCGATCTGTCAGTGATCAGCGAATTGGTGATCTGTGAGCCGGAGATGGTGACTAACGAGCAGACCAACCTGCATGGTCAGTCAGCGAGTAGTGATCTGCCGTTGATCGTTGGGATGACTCGACGATCAGTGAGTTGGTGGTCGAAGAGCCGAAGGTGAATGGTGTCCCGCTAGATAAGTTCGCGAGCAGGTAACCACCGTAGAATGCCGAACAGCTATGTGCCAATGGGTCATTGAAGGATGAGCAACAAGGCAGTTGGAACTAGCAAGAGTGTCACGAGCCACATTTTGTTGACGAACATGTGGCTAGGATGATTGGTCTGGCAAGGGCCAGAAGGCTGGTGAACGACAAGACCAAGGAGAGTTTGCAGTCACAAGGGAAAGGTGATCAGCGAGATGCTTATTGGTGATCGGAGATCGGTGAACTGGAGACTGATGATTGGCGAAAGCAGGAGCAGACAACTGGCCATCAGTGGTGATCAGCGATTGGTGATTGTTGTGCTTGCAACCATTGAGCTAGCAAGGTAGGTTGGCCACTGTTGTGTTGGCAAGGTAGGCTACAACCGTTGACCTGGCAAAGTATGCTGGCAATCGGCGTGCTGACGACGCCACCAAATAGGCGAGCAGGCGGATGATCAGATAAGCTGAGGAACAGCAATATGGTTCGACAATCGACTAGCTGGTGCTTATTGAGCCACAGATTGGCGACCAACGGCCGCAGCTCTGAGAGGACGCTCAGAATGCTGGCAATCGACATACAGACAGCCAGCAAGTTGATGATTAGCCATTGTGATCTAGCGATCAGCGGTCGACTAGCTAGCGATCGGTGATCGGCGAGCTAACGATCAGCGAGACTGGAGCTAGGAGAAATAAGAGCTCCAGTATGTCGAACAGCTGGTCGGCAAACAGCTGAACAATGATCTGGAGACAGGATGTTCCCTTCGGAAGAGCAAACATCCTCAGGAGAGGCTCGCAAACGAGACCTCAACGAGTTCGTTGACTAGCAGGCAAGCTAGTGATCTGAGATTGGCAAACTGGCAATCGGCAGGAGATCAGAGAGCTGACAATCAGCAAGTTGACGATTCTTATCAGCGCGCTGGTGATTGGCGAGAGAGGAGAGAGACGAGCTGCTATAGGTGGGAACAGCTGGTCTGCGAAACAGCCGAATGATGATCTGTAGATCCGATGTGCAATTTGGAAGGGCAAACATCCTCAGGACAGGCTTGCGTACGAGACCTCGGCGGTGCATGTCATGAACCAGGGTTTGCTGACGAGCAGACGAGCAGTGAGCTGAGCTAGTGATCAGCGACCTGGAAATCGGCGATCAGCAGGAGATCGATAAACTGAAAATCAGATAAATGATGATTGTTATCGGCACTCTGGGGATCAGCAGTCGGCGAGACTGGAGAAAGACTAGCTGCAATAGATCAGAACACCTGGTCGGCGAACATCCCCAGGGGAGGCTCTCGAATGAGATCTTGATGGTGCGTCACGAACCGGAGTTCATTGACAAGCATGTGAGGGTCATCAGTAGAATCAGGACGAGAAAAATCATCCAAAGAGGAAAGCTGCAATGACGAGACTGGAGAGCTGAATAGACGTCTTTTCGCCATAAGTGAAGGAGCACCTCTAAGGCGGAGAACAGTGGAGTGAAGGACCACAGTGATGAATCCCGAAGGGGCATGAGGTTCAACAAGCTGATCAGCAGCAGCAGGCCTCAGAAGAAGACTCTCTATGAGTGGCCTCTCTCGCGAACGAGAGAAGAGAACACTCGCAGGGTCAACTTGCCTTGGTCTTTGCTCCATCCCTGACAGAAGAGTAGACAAAGCAAAGGGGGGAGCGTGGTCTTAGGCGAAGAAACAGCAACAGCAATTGGTATCGATGTGAAGTGATGAACATAAGGGGAAGTTCTCCCTCAAAAGGGAGGACAACCCAACACCTGGGGAAGATAACTCACCCTCGGGACGGAAAGTAGTGCGACCCCTGGAAGCAGACCTCTAGGCAGCACTCTTTGCTTCCCATCAATAAGCCTTGTTCAAGTTGAAGAGCTTAATCGAGCACTGCATGAGAACAAGTAACCCGAGCTAGTTTCTCGAAGACGGTGTGCTGATCAAGAGCTGCCACAAGCAGAGAAGGACAGGAAAGTGATGGCCCAGTGACAGAACATTCCCATGTCCTGAATGGCAATGCTCTTCTACATCGGCTATCTTAGTCAAACGAAGAAGAACGGCATCGCTAACTGAGGAAAAATAAAATAAATTATGTAACAACTTCCTCAGGAGGAGCACCTAATATGCGGACAGGAAAGGTGTCCACCGAGAGAACAGACACAAAATAAGGACTGCGCACTCCCTTCCCCAGCCGATGTCAATAAGAGAAGGAGAGCGGCAGTGTAAAAGCTGTATCAAAACAAGAACTACGATTAATTAATTCAGCTAAAAACATTCACTGATCAGAAGAACCACTAGACCTTCCAGCAGGAAGGGGGTTCCCTGTGGAGATGAAGCTGAAAAGTTAATTACAAATCATAATTCCACTTAATTAATGAAGAAACCATTTGGAGGTGCAACCTAACCATTGAACGGGAAAGGTGCTGCCCCTGCAGAGTATACTGCTGGCCGCCCATGAAAGGTGAAGCTCTGAAAAGGTCGCAAACCTTTCCCCCAGCAGATTCCAAATAGAGGGGAAGGCGACGACAATAGCTGAACGAAGGAATATCAAACCGATGACGATTCTCTTGCGTTGGAGGCTGAGTCCCACGGAAGTCTATCCACCAACGGGATGATGAATTTCCAAGAGGGGAAGGTTGGGAGGGAAGGTTCTCTGCCCTTGAGAGCCTACTGTACTGTGCTATAACACGCACAGCAACAGACACTGTAAGGAACGCTACAACAGAGTATATACAAAATCATTAAGAATTCTTCCAAACATATGATGAGAAAAACATAAGTTATAAAGACAAAAGATTAATGCCAGTCCAAAATAGGCGAGGAGGATAAGAGGCAACAACCGGTCACTCTCTGAGCCAAAAGTAAAGTGAAGCACAGTCACGGGTGTGTGAATGAAGGGGGTAGCTAGCTACCAACCTACCCCACACTAACTAGCGGGATGGGTAGTTAAGCCTCGCTAAATTTTAATGCCGCGTCCCTTCAGCTTCGCCGAAAATAATATCCCTAATAAACAGCATTGGTTTGAATTCCAGTTACGGAACAAACATCAAGTTTAAAGGTGTCACAAGAAATGTGCATATTAAAAGAGCAAGAAATGGTACTTGTTCCTATTGTTTCTAACTATAAAGGTGCACATTTTTTTCATAGAAAACACAAATTATGAGCTTTGGAAAATAGTCTCATTCATTAATTACTTTCTCTATCTCAACTGGGACTATCAGGTTATTTTGGATAACCCCAAATCCACACCACTAAGTAAGAAGCTAAAACACTTAGCTTAAGGTAAGAATACAGCATTCTACGAGGTCACAAGAGTGGCAAAGCTTTCCAGGTAGATAGACATGGTATCCTAAGTTAGGTTAGGTAAGGAATCTGGTCTATATTAAAGATGATACAGTCTGGATATACAATTAAACATTTATTCATAATCATCCCTTTCTTATATGTAACTTTTGTTGCAAACAAATAGTTTCCCCTTGAAAAAGAGACTAGAACCTGTCCGCCATGAACAATAATGTAAAAATGACCAATTAGATCTTTCTATCATGTCAATAATCAGTCTTCTTAGTCACCGACTTTTGGCTATCATCAAGAGACATTTTTTCTGGCTAATTACGCAAAACGTCTTTCCAACCAGATCTCCTGACATTAGTTGATGCATGGTGTCTGTGTCCTAGTTGCAAGCATACATACTACATCTATTTATGAGTGTTTTAATTAATAACTTGGCTATTGATAAACTACAGCATAGTCATAATGATCTGCCTAATTATGTGAAGTGCCCAAATTGTAGGAAATTTTGTTTGACTGAGAAAGACCAAGAATATGGCCTGTATTCTTACTCTACTGGTGATTATTGTATAAGGAAACAAGCTCATAAAGAAAACAATTTTGAGCTTTGGAAAACTGTGCTTATGTTAACCATTTTCTCTATCGCAAGTTGGATCACCATATCATAGTCACCAATCTTGATATTTCATTAAAACCTTAGGCATACAGTATAGATGATCTTTCTGCTTTGAGGTGATGGATGATAAGTTTAAGAACATAGTTTCAAACGATTCCTGGTATTGAGGTTGATATTGACAAGACACTTGTCATCAATTTCAATTAAAGAGGCCACATCCTGAAGCAAGAGTGATCCCTTTGTGGCACTGATCGAATCAGTAAAGTCCCTTTAATGTTCCCTTGGTTGACGCTTTCAATTCTCAACCTTGTGACCGTGCTCAGCATCTGCCCATTATCTTGAACTATGTTTTGTCAAGGTCACTTATGCACTCTGATCAGTGAGTCACTAATCGAGATCTGCATTTGTACTAGTAGAACCAACTGACAGTGAATCACCTTGTGACTTAGTGTCCTCAGAGAACTATGATATAAACACTCAGAAAATTTAACATTTGCTGAGATACTGTACACCAAGGACTGGATCGAGAGGCCTATCATAAATGTAAAGTATCTACATCACTACCTTGCTAGGTATAAATTCACCATAAATCACCAACCTGACCCCAATACTGTATTTTGCTACATCCACCTCTATGCCATTCCTCTAAACTGTATATATATGAGCCAGCAAGCACTTGTACACTGTAAAGAGCTCCTTTTGATGCCTGGGAGTCCAAAGCCAGCACCTCAAAAATGGTTCAGAAAAATTAATCAAGGTAAGAAAACAGCATCCTATGAGAAGCCGAACTAACCTCCTATAGGTAAGGACACAGCTTTCTAAGCTAGGATACGGGGGAACCTAAAGTTATATTGTATTCGTTTCTCTCCCTCATGTAATATTTATAAGGAATAAAATAGGTCTGGAAAGCCTTAACATCCCTTCTGAAATGATGGTGTGAGACTGGCATAAAAGAACATGGTAAATTTACGGAAAACATGGGACTACTTTTATAGGAAAAAAGAAATATTACTACAGTAAATGATGTGCTTTCAACTAATTTGACCTTTATTTCCATTGCAAATAAGCCGTTTTACCGTTATGGACCCCGTCCTTCCTAAAGGACACAGATGGGTACCATGAAATTTGGGTATGCAAAAACAGGGTAAAACATGATTATTTAACACTTTTGAGATTTGTAAAAGAGTACAAAACCTAACAAACCCACTTAACCTAACCTAGTAGTTCCCAAGTCACAACTGCTTGGGTCCAAAAATGTGATTATTTAACACTCTTGATATTTGCAAAAGGGTAGAGAACCTAACAAACCCACTTAACCTTCCCTAGTAGTTACAGGGTCATAGTCCCTAACCGAGGGGGCAAGGCCCCACAAATAAATCCTTACATTATGATAAAGTAAACCACAAATAATTCCTTGCCTTATGATTGACAGCTACGTCTTTTTTTTCTGTCTTGGCAATCTTTACAGAAGCATTGTATTAGTAAAGTTTGTCCCGTGTATTTCTATAATAATACCAACTTCTGAAACAGATTGTCCTTCCCTCTTGTCCTTTCGTCATTGTAGGCGTTCCTGTTGTAGTCGATCCTAAAAATAGCTCCACAGCACTCGAGACACTTTCTCTTAAAAATTAAATAATGTCTTTGAGCATATTCAACCAATAATTCAATACCACCAATAGAAAAATAATGATAAAATTCTTCATAACCAACATTGCACTGCACAATATCCGTAGGAATTGGGTTTTTTGTCAAAAATAATGCCAGAAGTGCCAGCCACTGCCTTCGCAAAGGCTACAACAAAACAAAATGCCGGTTTTCCTTAGTTATTTGAAGTATGCAGTCAGACACGGACCAGTGGACGTTAAGGTACGGTAACTTTATTACTCAGCTGAAATCAAATTAAAACTTAGTTTTCGACTGAAGTCGTTCGTAATTGGTTAAGAAACCATTATGTCACAATGATATCACACCTCTCAGCCAATAAATTGAAACTAGAACTGCTCGTGTTTACGTAAGAAAGTGAGATAAAGAGCTCATTAAAAGTAAACATTGCCGTACAAGAAACGTCTCTCCAAACCTGGGAAAAATTTGAGGTTAAAACTTAACCTCAGAAACTAGTATAACTGAGTAAAAACCTGCCCAAGGGGAAAGACCACTCTCAACAAAACCAGAACTAAAGACCAAAAACGAAAACGGCAAGTCCGTCTCCAACTAAAAGCTTAATGTCTCAAGGCTAGGCTAGCCGAAACTAACACGAACTAAAAAAACATAAAAAATAAAAATGCAATGTAAATGCTAACTAAAAATAGAGCCCAAAGCATCGCAATGCTAAAGAATAACTAGCTAACGCAAAACTTACAAAATAAACAAGTAAACACGAAAAAAGGGCAATTAAGTACGAAACCCGACGCCATGGCTAGCTGGACTCGAAGCGCTCAGTCTTCCTCTATCACAAAAGCTAAATTTTACTTCCCGAAGGGATCCAGAACAATCACAGCTAAGACAAAAAGCAAAGAAAGATAGGTACTCAACTTTGACGAAGAAGAGGAAATCATCATACGAAGAAAATCTTCAAAATAAGGTGAAATGAGCGCACAAAAATATAGAACATTAGTGACAAGATGATAGGATATGTAACGGCTCCTTACTTATCCTTCCCCTTAGAGGATTAGACTGGGTAAAGTCTATTCGGGGTGCAGATATCTATGGCTATCTTAGGATACGTCCCTGATTATACAAGATATCTTCGGATAGTCGTTCCGGGGATTAGAACTCTGTGATACCTGACGGTAATTCTCTTATAATATCAATCGCAGGAGTATTATACAGTAGGAAGCTGGCGGATGGAACTTCCATCAGGACAACATGGCCATCTCACCCAAAAATAGATTTTTCCTACGTCAAAATCACTTTTAATTCCATCTCGTTCAATCTCTAATATAAAAAGTATACTTTTTATTTAGTGTTTCACATGCTCTTTCCATGTAGGGGATTACTTTTTTTAATATCGTGTGTGGCATGCTTCTGAGGTTTTACCAGGAATCTCCATATTTTGTGCAACTATTTCGTGGATTTATTATGCGTCTTAGAGAATAATGTATAGAGAAGAAAAGGTGAGTTTTACCATTATTCATCGATTCACCAGTAAATTTTCCTCACCCAAAACCGCTGGTTCCCACAGGGTGTACCCCATTACTGTAAGATATATAATGGTATATCTTATTACCTATTTATTTGCAAGGGAAATATATTTCTATATATTCCCCAGTTTTACAAGTAGTTAAGCTTGCCCCGTGTTTTACTATAATAATGCCAAAAACATAGCAATGATGCAGATTGGTCATTTTGGACAATGATTGTAAATTGTGGAAAATAGGAAATTATAATTAATAATTTTTAAGGGAAACTGTTCCATTTGTGACTAATTACATATAGTAGTTATTTATAAAAAAAAAAAAAAAAAAAAAAAAAAAAAAGTGTCAACAGGTTTTGATTACATGATTGTGGTGCGGTGCTTGTGTAAATATTTAGGCTACCTGGAACCTAATGTTAGGTTGTATTCCTGTTTGCCTGCCAGGTGAAACGTAGGTTTTCAGGTATGAAAATACGTCTGGGATTGTCAATGACGACCAGGTTTTATTATTAAGGGTAAATAGGAATCAGAAAAATTTTAGTGGAAAACTGGGTATTACTGTAATGTATTACAGGGCAATGTAACCCCGAAAACTGTTCGTTTGCGACGATATTTGCACATACTGATTTTGCGGTAATTTTGTATATTATTACATCGAGTGACTACGCACAAGAAATATATGATTTCCTATAGCAAATAACGAGATTTAACCGATTTTGATGACCATTTCAATCGCAAACAAACAGATCAACCAATTCGGTTAGTTATAAGTTGACGAATTGGTTGATGTTATTACGGATGAAATGAATGAGAAAACCAGTTAAATCACGATATCTACTAAAGGAAATCATATATTTCCTGTACGAAATCACACAATGAAATACAATACAAATTAACCATATAAATATTAACACTGTGGTCATATATACTGAGTTAAAATATATAAACAACAGATGTCGGGGACGATAACATTAGCAACGTTACCAATGTTTGACAGAACTACCAACGATGACGAATGGTACACAGTGTTACCAACGGCACGATGTCATTACTAGAGGTAGAAATAAATTTTTCCATACGTAAACTAAATAATACTACCATAAAACTATTACACAATAAATAAAGAGTACCAAAAGG
The DNA here is from genome assembly GCF_036898095.1 of Palaemon carinicauda. NCBI lineage: Eukaryota > Metazoa > Arthropoda > Malacostraca > Decapoda > Palaemonidae > Palaemon > Palaemon carinicauda. The sequence continues at coordinate 93,810,900 of NC_090727.1, read as the reverse complement.
CCACAGAACCTAACAAACCCACCTAACCTTGCCTAGAAGTACCCCGGTCACAAAACACATATAATAAGAATGGGGGAATGACTTACCTTGATACACAGTACTACCAACGGAGACGAATGGTACACAGAACTACCAACGACACGATGGCATTACTAGAGCTAGAACTGCTAAATATCTCCTCAGATATATTCAATAATTTCTCCATATAAGTGGTACGAAATATATAAAAAGTACAGAAAGGCCACAGAACCTAACAAACCCACCTAACCTTGCCTAGAAGTACCCCGGTCACAAAACACGAATAATGACTATTGAGGAATGACTTACTTTTATGAAGGAAACGTCGAAACTTGCTGGACTCGGTTGGGGCAGTTTAAATGTTGAGGAATAACATTGTGAGATTTAAGAAAATGATCAACATAACCTGAATTATCACCAAAATCACCATGGAATTGAGCCACTGCTTTTAGAGACGGAATGCTGCAACCGGTACAAGTTTCTATAATATGTTCCATCTCAAAATACGGGAAAAAAAACGCACTAGTAACGAAGGACGAGTAACTAGGTCAAAGGTTAAAACGGGAAAGGCAGGGGAACAATGGGTCGGAAAACAGCGCATACAGAGATAAAGGAAGGGGGGGGGGGGGTAGGGAGATATCTGAATAGGACTAGAGTGATGATTGGTTAAGGGAAAAACAACGAACAAAAGAGAAAACATGAATGAACTAATTACGGAAACTAGACGAAAGAAAAGTTTTATAAGACACAGAGGAGAGAAAAGGAACTAACCAACAAAAATAATTACAAACAATATAGGAAGATAAAATGGAATGAACGTTAAATAATAGTGAATGGGAATATAAAATGAGGAGATCATACCGAGAATTAACTGGATAAAAAAACTAGTCCAGGGTAAGTATTTATGTGAAACCGGGAAGGGATAAAGAAATAACCCAACAAATAAAACCAATATAGGAAGGTAAAATGGAATGAATGATAAATAATATTGAATGGGAATAAAAAATGAGAAAATAACACTAATAAAAAGAGTAAAAGGGGGAGTGGAAACTCCTGCGCAGGGGGCGGGGGGATATATGCGCAGATCGGAAACTGATGAAACGAACGAACGAACAAATGGGAAAGGAAATAACAATGGGAATATAAAATGAGAAAATAATACGGTAATAAAAAGAGTAATAATGGAGAGAAACGAAGGACGGAAGGTGGGGCGAACGAACAAACGAACAAATGGGTGCTAATGTTAGCATGAAACGCTAACATTTGATCTACATCAGGTATGGAATGCTAACATTTAATCTACATCAGGCGTTGGCAGCACTGGTTACTGTATTACTACAAGAAATAACCTTTGAAACGGCTCCTCCCAAATATATCCAGGTATACTGATTTGTCTTTTCCTACGGTTATAATAAATACCAGAAAGAAATGTATAGAGAAGAAAAGGACTGAATTACGGTTATATATCGATTCCCCAGTATGTTTTCCCCACCCAAAACCCCGAGTTCCCACTGGGGGTCCCCCATTATCGGCGGATATAGATGTATATATATTTCTGTAACTATTCATTTGCGACGGGAACGAGTGTTATTTTCGAAGGGAGCGTAATTTTTCCTATAAGAAAAAGTAGTTGGAATACTAGGATACATTGAGATGTAATAATATACAATGAAACCGATTTGGCTAGTGCCGAGATATGAAAATGTGTATCGGCAAATATGCGTCTGACGTTATTGTTAATATTTACCGAATTATTACTAAGCTATCAAGGCCTATTACATGATTTGTGACTAAACCATTAAAAGCTTTTGTTTATTGTTTACAAACACGAATCCTCGGCATTACTCGTTTATATCTCGGCTTACCTTATTTCCTGATGTAGGCTGTAGTCCATTATCAAGGCTTGTTCTAACATTTGAAAGTTTTGATACACGTTTCTCTTCTTTTAGTAGCTAAAGGAATAAGCTAACCTAATTTTCTCGATATTTCCGACATGGCACAACACAAAAAGGAAACGAGAATACTGGAGTACACAGAAACAATCGCAATGGGAACGAGTGATAATAGTGAACTAACTGTCGAAGTGTCTACAAGCCCGAGAAGATGAGAATTGTAGCCTGCTTCACAGTGTTGCCATTCCACATAGATTAACAA
>NC_090727.1:93791228-93803728 GCF_036898095.1 Palaemon carinicauda | reverse complement strand
CAGTTTCTTTGTCCATTGCACGAAATAATAAAACAAAAGTTACATCGAAAACTTTAATATAAATGTGAAAGAACTGACAAAAATATCCTTATTATATGACTATCGGATGTTCCCTTATCTACACATTTGGAAAGGGCGTTGTTGTAGATTGCCTGACCCTTCCGGCCAGACATGTGTGTGTGAGAGAGAGAGAGAGAGAGAGAGAGAGAGACTTGAACTATCAACAGTATCAAAAACACAATACCATCAAAACATCAAAGAGGAACAGAAAAACAAAAATCTGATATTGCTCTTTCAGTGCGATGTTCAAACTGCCTCCATTTTCCTTTTACCACGGCTATTTTACATGGTTTTTTTTTTTTAAGCGCGCTATTGTTCCAAAGTCTAAAAATCCTTTGTTTCAGACATACAGTAAAAGTCTATCTTTTTCTAGATATTTGTTATTTTAGAAGAATCTCCTTTAATAAGTTAATAAGTCTTTGTAAATAACTCCTTACGGCATCATCTAGTTCATTAGCCTAATTACTACAACTGTATAGGAAATTTCATTTGTTTATGCATGTTATTCTTCTGATCTCCAAACATCTTTTCCAACAATGAATTGACACTCGTGACCTTCATCCACAAACGGCCCAATTTCTTCGGACACCGTAGGCGCTGATTTTCCGATCGGTGGATGTGAACATGCACTGTGTAGCTTAAACTATAATTGATAAAGATTAGTACATGTTTATACAAACAAGTCTGCTTAACAAGGACCTTGCTAGTGTACGGGGCCCGTCAAAAATAACGGCTAAATAATTAGATACATATGTAAACACGCACACGCACATAAAGATTCAACTCGTCCCACCCCCTCCTCCCTTTCCAAACTACAAGGTAATAAGGTACTTCACCCGATGGTATTTAGAATAACCTTCATATACTGTGCATTGACTGACTGGAGACAGAGTATACATTTTTTTGGCCAATGCAAAAACCTTTATCATTCCCTATCGATAGATAAATTAACAAAAATACCGAACTACTGCCATACCAGCCAAGTGAAATATAGAGCCTATATCTCCATTCTACTTATTTCAATCGTCAATATTAATTTTACCCCCAACGGTATATTTACAATAAGAACAGCGACAAGAACTGTACAGCATCCTCTATCCTCCAACCAAAGACCATTAATTTACGAATAAAAAATCACTAGGTTTCTTTTTAGCCGAGAAAGTTAGTAACTTAAGGCTTAAAGTTTTAAGGCAACTCATGAACGGTAGAGGTAAGGAACACTGACAATGCCCTAGACTAGAGAGTGACCATACATACATATGATCAACGCCCACGCCCTTCTCCACACAAGCTAGGACCACTGGCTGGTGATGACTTAGAAGGACCTATAGACTTCCTTAAACCCATCCTTAGCTTAAAAGGATGGCGAGATTGCAGACACTACAAGAAATCATCAAGATTGCGAGGGACTCGAATTCCCGTCCACCAGATCGCCAGACAGGGACGTTTCCAATAGGCCACCAGAACCCCTTTCCGACTGACGTTTAATTCAAAGGCTGTCTTCTCCTCGTTACAAAAAAAGATGGACCAATTACTAACAGTTGACGAAAAGTCTTCATTGGTCACTCTCCCAGTAAAGCATAATAACAGCTTCTACTTCCTCTATGGTTATCTCTGTGATATCAGTTAAGATATATTAAAGCATCTAGATATCTGAGCACGAGGAACCGGTAAGTAACAGCGTTACCAAAAAGGGAACCCAATGGTTTAGGAACCACAAATAATCGATCTCTTACGGGAGAAAAATATCATTTCTTGATGTGGATGTTGTTTTGCCACCACTGCTGGTGTCTAGTCTTCCCGTTTATCTCATTTGGTAAGCTTCCATTAATCAATACAAAACCATTTAATTAACACATTCATATTTAACCCTAGAATTGACAGGACGGTCCTAAATCCGATTAATTAAATTACATATATGATATAAATCAAACCTATTACATTGAAAGTCACCTTGATGAATTTTCAGCACAATCGGATTTGCATGATACACCAAAGGACTTATAATGGTTGATTTTCTATTGTTTAGCTAACCATGGAAAATTACAGTACAAATTTTGTTCTAAAATCTTCGAAAGATTTTGAAATTACAAAACCGATACATTTGCAGTTTTCGATTGCCAAAGGGCAATGTAAATCTGCTTACGGAATCGCTGCATGATTTCATCACACTTCCTTGAAGGTTCTAAAGGCCACTCATGAAAAGGACAATAACAATGCCCTAGCTAGCAGGACAAGGCCTTAAAAACTGACCACATATACTTATGATTAGCACCCAAGCCCCCTCTCCACCCAACCTTGGGCCAGACAATGGCTGCTGATGACTCGGCAGTTACACCTGTAGCCTTCCCCAAAAACCCCCATCCTTAGCTCCAAAGGATGACGAGGTTGCAGACACAATAAGAAACTATCGACCTAAAGCGTCCTTCGAACCCCTGTCCGGTGATCGCCAGGCAAGGACGTTTCCAACAGTCCACCACAACCCTAAGAGCATTATGCTCTCTGAAAGAAGGTAGCTCTGAATAACCATTAAGGTTATTCATTAAGGTAATGTCTTAAAACTTCTGATTGCGTTAGAGTACAGCAGTCGATACGATAATGGTTTAGAACTATTACACTCAAAACAGACTATTTGATTAAAATATATAAAATCAATCAATTAAATTTTAAAGAATTAACTATACATAATAGACCAAATGAAGTGTAAAGAGAAACTTGTTTGTTTTTTAATTATCAAATCTCAATAATTGAGGGCATACCAGACATTACATACCAGCTATGGTGTGTTGTATTCTACGAGAGAGAATAAAAAAAATATCTGGGAATAAGAATAAATTCTTTGGTTTTCCATGTCATATGAGGTGTATAGATATCTAATATTATGCCATATATTATTTACATTACGTACAGTTATGAACATTACATTTGCTTTATTATTATTTCATAGAAGAATGATATTTATTTCCATTTATCTTTTCCCATTACATATACTGTAAGACCACTTTTTACTTATGCATCGTGGCAACAATGTAATTAGATGTGTCAACACTGCTTTTCATTCCGCCATGTGCATATAATAGTCAGTCATTGTTCAGTGGTCACTGTATCGACAAGTATGGGCCTGCTCCCCGCTGCTTGTCACATTTATGTCCGTTTGTCTCTATTATACGGGATTTTAAAGAACCTACTGGTTTAAATTGTCACCTTCCATTACATTTATTACATGGATGTATGTGGCAGTATCACACACATGGCGCAGTGAGTAACCGGACGTTATGGATTCCAAGACGACGACCGCCATTGTTGTTTACTTCTCGTCTCGTCTCGCACATTGGATCCCTTACATTGACTCAAGATTTTAACTACAGTGTCTCTTAAGAACGATACAGTGTTTGTGCAGTGCAGGGTTAGAGTGTCAGTGTGTTACAGTGCTGTGTTGCATTATGTTAGTGTCCTTGCCAACATTTACTTTGGGACATTTGAACTCTGGCGCCATTTTCTCAGCAGCCCTACCACACGTCCTCCCTCTTTCATGCATCGATGGTGACTGAGGCCCGAGGCTCTCGCCCAGAGGCACGCTCACAGACACTCACCCCACCCGCCTCCCCTCGGATCGCAACACACTTGCTCGCTCACCCAACTGCCGCTTATTTCACAAGCTCACTGACAAACATTGTAATTTTTAACTCTCCAAAGTGATTTCTTTCGCTCACATACAGCGATTTGGACATTTTTCTGGATCTCTACAGATTTCAAGCTTTCGTACAACACCAAACTCAATATGGCTGAGGAAGAGGAACAGCTAATTGATTTATTGGATCAGATAGAGGATCAGACGGAGGATCAGGCAGAGGATCAAACGGAGGGTCTGACGACGGACGAAGTACCTTTGCACCTCCCCACTGCTGATGAAGATACCAGCACTCTCCCTCCTCCCCTGACTCCCAATAGGTCAGGAGACCACAATAATGATATACTTCATCTCATCCATTTTCTACAGACTTCCAGCCTGCAAGAGCAAGACCGGCGACGACAAGAGGAGCAGACCTTCAGACTACAGATGGAACAATCAAGACAGGAAGACAACCAGCGGTTCATGTCCCTTTTCTCCTTGCTATCAGGACAGATTGCGGCATCGCAACCCCAGCAACCTAACCCCATAATTGCACCTCCTGTTACACCTGTTCCCCCAACCCCTGACTTCTCAGTGCATACACCTACAACGTCTAGCAAGCCTACGGTCCATCCCCCACCTCTCTTGCAACAAGATGCAACCTATCAAGTATTTCGCCAATGGAGACTGCGTTTTGAGGATTATGCAGCATTAGTTGGACTTGATAGATTACATCAAACTTCCCAGCTAATTCACCTGAGAACCTGCATCTCCCTGGACGTCCAGCGCCTGCTTACGCATACACTGGGCATCCCTCCCAACACATCACTTTCCCTTACAGAGGTGTTGGATACACTGCAGAAGCACTTTCGTAGCCTTAGAAATGAAGCCTTACGACGAAGGGAATTGCTGTCCTGTAAACAAGATGTCGGAGAATCATTTGCAGACTACTACGCACGCCTCAAGGATCTCGCTGATGAAGTGGACTTATGCACTGGCAACCCCACCTCTTGCACTGAACGGCAATTGCAGATGGTAATTTTGATGGGTGTGAGAGACGAAGAGTTAATACAACGCCTTATCCCACTCCAACCCTCATCTACCCTCGCAGAGTTTGTGACATGCTGCCGCTCCTACGAATCTACACGTGCAACTGCATCAGCCATTGCATCTTCGCCTAGCCAAGTCAACGCAGTATCTACGTACAAGAAAAACCAGCGTCTACAGAAGAGGACTTCTCATCTATCTCCTGATCAACATTCTCACCAGTCTCATAACAGTGACCCTTGTCAATATTGCTCTCGCAAACACGATTCCGGACAATGCCCAGCCACTGGTGCATCGTGCAATAACTGTGGACGAACAGGTCATTGGCCCCGCACTCAGAAATGCCCTGCTAAGGAAGCTCAGTGCAATAGTTGCAAGAAACAGGGACATTTTGAGAAGATGTGTATGTCTACCAAGAAAAGTCAGACTGGATATACAGCTTCACCTCCTACTACTAAGTCAAACACCAGCTGCCGTTTCGTGGGTGATAACTCAGGTAGTGAGTCCCCCACACCAGTCACTGTCTCTCTGTCATTTGGCGATATATCATCACATATCCAGCTAATCCCCGATACAGGAGCAGACATCACAGTGATTGGCACCATACATTTGGATGCACTCGGCATACCTCGGGCAAGCCTTGAACCTCCACCCATGACAGACGTTGTGACAGCAGATGGATCCCCCATGACACCGGCTGTAGGGTACTTCCAGGCAAAACTTCGTCTTGGCAACAAGTCTTGCTCAGCAACCATACATGTTCATGAGGATATCCAGACTCCCCTCCTCTCTCGTGAACATTGCCGAGCCCTTGCCATAGTGTCACCGGACTTCCCGAAGCCTATCCTCAAGGTAACACATGTCAACAGATGCGCTCAGTTTCCTGCCTCCGCTATGACGTCACCTGCAGCTATTAAGGACTATTTTCTTCGGCACTTCAGCGACGTCCTCATATCCAAGAAGGATCTACAAACCCAGCCACTAAAGAAAATGGCAGGCTCTCCAATGAGGATTCACCTGAAACCTGGCGCTACACCCTTCGCTGTCCATACGCCCAGGCCCATTCCGTTTGCTCTCAGAGATCAAGTGAAAGAAGAACTTGACTCCTTGGTGCAACAAGGAATCATCAGACCAGCAGGCGACGAACCCTCTGAATGGTGCCATCCCATGGTCTTGGTACCCAAGGACAAAGGTGTGCGCATCACTGTGGATCACACCCATCTAAATTCTCAAGTAGCCCGCCCTACACACCCATCGCCAACGCCCCATGATGCTGTCCGCAATATCTCTCCTACTGCGAAGTACTTTACCACAGCGGATGCCCTGCATGGCTATTGGCAAATGGAGTTGGCAGAAGAGGACCGCCACCTGACTACATTTATAACTCCGTATGGAAGATTCCAGCACTGTCGTGGGCCAATGGGATTTTCAGCAACAGGTGATGAATACTGCCTCCGTGGAGATATGGCACTACAAGATGTTCCCAACTGTGTGAAAGTTGTAGATGATATCCTCCTTTCCGACGAGGATCTCCCTTCCCACCTACAACATGTGCACCAGATGCTGACCAGATGCCGTCAATATGGCATAACCCTCAACAAGGACAAGTTCACTGTAGCCGCCCCTAAAGTTAACTTTTGCGGTTATGTCTTATCATCCGATGGTATTGCAGCAGACCCTGACAAGGTATCAGCTATACGGGACTTTCCTACACCATCTAACGTGACAGATGTTAGGTCGTTTATGGGTCTTGTCAATCAACTTGCCGACTTCACTCCAGACATCGCAGCAGCAGCACAGCCCCTACGCCCACTTATGAGTCCCAAACGCTCATTCGTCTGGACGCCTGACCATGAGCGAGCATTTAAGAATGTCAAGACAGCTCTGACTTCACCTCCTGTCCTAGCACCCTTCAATCCTGCCTCGCCTGTAGTTCTACAAACAGATGCCTCACGCCTATATGGTCTCGGTTATGCCCTACTTCAAGATAACGGCCGAGGTCAGATGCGTCTCGTCCAGTGTGGCTCTCGTTTCCTTACGGATACCGAGACTCGTTACGCCACCATAGAGCTGGAGCTACTTGCAGTCACTTGGGCTATAGCTAAGTGCCGCCTCTACTTGTCCGGACTTCAGCATTTCACCTTAATGACTGATCATCGTCCCTTGATACCGATTCTCAATCACTACACTCTGGATGCTATTGAGAATCCACGCCTTCAACGTCTCAAGATGAAAGTGGCCCCCTACATCTTCACTGCAGTATGGCGCGCAGGGAAACAACTTTGCATACCAGACGCCCTGTCTCGCTCCCCAACCAGTCGCCCCACACCTGAAGATGAAGAAGAATGCACTACTTCGACTGCACATGTCAGGCGTATCGTTGCCAGCACTGCCACTTCTACTGACGACCAGGCAACAGGACCCATCATCGAAGAGGATAAGTCTCTACAAGAAATCCGCATGGCCTCATCTCAGGATCAAGATTACAGTCGTCTCGTTCACTACGTATCCAATGGCTTTCCCACCAACCGCTATGATCTCCACGCTTCCGCCCTCCCGTATTGGAAGCTGCGGGACAACCTTTACGCGGATGGAGAGTTGGTATTGTATGGACCCCGGATCGTCATCCCTGCAGCCCTCCGTCGACGCACCTTGGATCGACTCCACGACAGCCACCGAGGGATTGAAGCTACTCGACGTCGTGCAAAGCAGACAGTATTCTGGCCAGGCATCAATGCAGATATTAAGAGTAAAGTAGAAAGCTGTGAGGCCTGCCAACAGCTTCTCCCTAGTCAGCAACAGGAACCTTACATGTGTGACGACCACCCATCCCGGCCCTTTGAAAGCGTGTCGGCTGACTTCTTCCACGTAGCAGGGAAATCCTTCCTTGTTATTGCAGATAGACTTTCAGGCTGGCCTGTGGTTGTTCCCTGTGGACGTGACACAACTACAGCCAGAGTTACAAGAATGTTCTGTGTTTTCTTCCGCGAGGTTGGTGTTCCACTCCGCTTACGAACTGATGGAGGACCCCCATTTTCCAGCCACGACTTCAAGCAATTTGCCGACCGCTGGGGAGTTAATCACATCATCACATCTCCACATTACCCTCAGTCTAATGGACACGCAGAAGCTGCCGTGAAAGCTGTGAAATACCTTATCCTCAAGACCGCCCCATCCGGGAACATAGATTGTGAAGCCTTTGATAGAGGACTGATGGAGCTTCGGAATACACCGAACCCTGCTGGACGCTCCCCTGCGCAGATTCTCTATGGCCATCCTCTCCGCACTTGTGTTCCAGCCCACCCCAGATCATTCAAAGAGGAGTGGCAAACCAAGACCGAAGATTACGACCGCCGCACTGCTGCCCAAACCGACCAGGCTGTGAGCCTTTACAACTCTCATGCCCGCCATCTACCCAAGCTCACCATCGGCCAACGAGTGAGGATACAGGATGCAACGACACTTCGATGGGACAAGATTGGTACCGTGATGGGCCGAGGAATGGCCAGAAGGTATGAAGTACGCCTTCCAAGTGGTCGTGTATGGTTTCGAAACCGACGACATTTACGCCCAGTGGCTAATATAAGTGATGACACCTCTCCCCAAGACCCTGTGTCCCCTTGTTCTGGCCAGGAAAGAGAGCCATCATCCAAACCCTCCAATGTCCCTCGTCATTCACCTCGACTAGCTCAGAGAAATTACTGTTCCGCTCGAGACACTGCTACGAGCGTAAAGGGGGAGGGAGGTGTATAGATATCTAATATTATGCCATATATTATTTACATTACGTACAGTTATGAACATTACATTTGCTTTATTATTATTTCATAGAAGAATGATATTTATTTCCATTTATCTTTTCCCATTACATATACTGTAAGACCACTTTTTACTTATGCATCGTGGCAACAATGTAATTAGATGTGTCAACACTGCTTTTCATTCCGCCATGTGCATATAATAGTCAGTCATTGTTCAGTGGTCACTGTATCGACAAGTATGGGCCTGCTCCCCGCTGCTTGTCACATTTATGTCCGTTTGTCTCTATTATACGGGATTTTAAAGAACCTACTGGTTTAAATTGTCACCTTCCATTACATTTATTACATGGATGTATGTGGCAGTATCACACACATGAGGCAGATATGTTGGTAACTGAAAATGATTGCTACTTTGAGGTATAAATTGAATAAATAGAAATTTAGAAAAATTAAAAAAAAAATTCTAAGTTTTGACGAACCTAATTCACTATCTTTAAAAAAAATCAAGGTAAGAATGGTGAAATTATAATATTTAAAAACACTTTAAGGTTAATTTCAAACTGAACGTGCATGCAATGAGAGAGAGAGAGAGAGAGAGAGAGAGAGAGAGAGAGAGAGAGAGAGAGAGAGAGAGAGAGAGAGAGAGAGAGAGAGAGAGAGGTGGGAGCATTTCCTAGTAATGTTTATTATGGCCAATTCGTTTACGGAAGATCAAATTTAGCAAGGCACAAAGCAATACTATCAAGTCAGTCTGATTCATTGTCTGTATAAAAGTTCAAATAGTGAAATTCCCCAAATGAAAATTTATTGTCAAAAGTCCGTTTTACGATCACTGTAATCAAATGGGAATTAGGTACAATTTTTCTCCATTGAGGTCCAACTAATGTTCAGAACATCTGCGCAAGTTATAAATATTCAGGTGTGAGAGGTATTGACTATACAATATACATTTATGCTGTAGTCTCCTTTCTGAACGATTTATTTTGAATGGAATATTTTAAATAACACTAAAAATAAGCTCCATTTTGAGGTCTGATTAACATACGAACAACATTTAAGCTGTAGTTTTTTCCGAGCGGATTATTTTCAATTAATCATTTCAGAGAACCCATAAAACTAAGCCCCATAATTATGCCCATATCATATTTTCAATTACAAAACTTACATCTTAACCATCTTCATCTTGAGTCAATTAAATCTGTCAATATTAAAACATAAAATTTTCATCACGAAAAAGCCACTATTCCATTCTGCGCTCTCAAGTCCAGATGCTCGATAACATGCGATCATGTACACCTCAGTTTAATAATTTAAGAATAACAAAAAACAAAAAGTTTAGGATTAATAAGAAATTATCGCACTATGCTAATTTTAATGCCATAACATGAAATATGTTCATTATATATTTAAAATTGTGGCTAAATCACACTTAACATTACATTAGCTATAGCTAACTGCCCTCATTCTTTTTTTCACTCCTCTTTCCTATCAGTTAAAAAAAGATAATGTGACTAACATTGTTTCAACTACAAAAACTAAACATCTTTGGAAGGTTTAAGATTGAACCGTTTTCAGTAACATTATGTAACAAGTAATATATTCACCGAAAAAGACCAAGCGAATTATAGCAGCGGAGATTAGATGCATTCCGACATATATCTTGTCATTATTGTCTTGTCTTTATATCATTACAAGAAATTCTTCAACTATATGCATTTTACTTCTAAGCGTTTCTATAAAATACACTTTCAATATGAAAGACTTACAACTAAACATTATTTTCATTGGGGGGGGGGGGGGGTGTCCTAAAGAAAACAGAATTCAGGTACGGCCTCCTAAAATCTACTAAATTTCAGAACTGCAGAAACGGGATAGAAGCTCTGGCCTAACGCTCCAATACCTGTTGTGCCCTTCATAAAACAGACAATAAATCACAAGTCCGCCAACCTCGAGAACATCGCTAAATATGCGGGAGTGTATAACATGTACAAATAAGTACATACACTATACAAAGAATATACAGGAGGCACCTTTACTCCTATACGAAAAGGAATATAGATGTTAATCAATTGTACATGCACGTATTAACATCTATCAACCGAAAAAGCGAGCATTTCATAAAACAGCATTGGGTCACTGGCCACAACGCTTGGCCTAGGCCGGAATTCATAATATAAACCAGAACTATATTGAAGTCATACAAAATAAAAAGATAAAAATCATGGGAAGAGATTTTTCCGTATTCAGCAGCCATCCAGCTCTAGTAATACTATGTTGCAAAAATAAGAGCAGAAAGTTGATTTAAAGAACGCCAGGGTCTGCATCTATGGAGGTAATAGACGAGACAAAAAATCTAACGATAGCTAACTTTTCAGTGACGTAGGCTATTGTTTGTCCTCGCACTATTTTTATTTCATCTGAATATGGCATTGCCAATATATACATTACTAGCATAATAATTTGATGTTTTATCAATAATGGCCCGCTTAATGTAAAAGAAACACGGCCCAGTTGGAACATATCTTTGCCCAGTGCTCTCCATGCTTCTAGAAATTTCTATCTCTCAAAAAGAAAGCATATCCTCTATAACGGATTTTAACGAAGATGGCCAATGAGAAAGGATGCATTATGGTTTGGAAGGCTTTGGTCAAGTGGAGAGAATACTGGAAGACAGGGTGCATAAAAGGACATACAACTCGAAAGTGTTAAGGGGAAGGACTAGAAAACTTACATGGGCAGAATAGATGGTGTGGAAGAAGGATATTGAAAATTGAGTGAGAAAAATAGACGTGGAGAGATAAATGTACTTCCGGTGGTTTGAAGCGCTAGTGATTAGCTTTTTCTTAACATGTAGGATATAGCTAAGGATGTCAATGATTTCTGAACATACAAGTCCTGTACACATTATCCAAAATTCAGCAAATTAAGTATGAATATATATGGACATACAATCTTAAAAGAAAACGCATAGAAAAGAGTTGTTCGTGACAATATTACCGACGTAAGAAGCAGTATTGTCGGATGACAAGGGACACCAGACACCTTACCTGCTATAAAAGAGAGGATCAATTAGTTAATACATAAAAGCATTATGCTGAATAAGCCAAATCCTGCAAACCGAGAGTAAAACCAAATCTGAAAAGAGAATATATCCTAAATAAAGATAATGATGATAAACAATTCACCAAATACTGAGAGAGAGAGAGAGAGAGAGAGAGAGAGAGAGAGAGAGAGAGACCTCATAATATATCGCCAATATAAAAAGGGGAATGAAAGCTTGCGAGAACAGAGATGAGAATGTTGAGGTGGAATATAAGAACATCACTACCAGAAAGATTAAAAAAAAAAGTGAAATAAGAAGAATGGCGGCCGTGGGGAACCTTACAGAGGTGATAGAGTGTCACGACTGGGAAGATATGAGCACGTGTGAGGATGGATGGTAGGAGGGGCCAAGATGGAGTGAAGCAGAGAATTAGATGGTGAGATAAGGTGAAGGATGATATGGAGAGAAGAGGTTTGGTGGAAGTGGATTCCTTTTATGGAAGTCATTGGAGAGGACGTATCAAGCAACCGACCCCTAATGTAAGGATAACGATGGGAAAGATGATCTGCCCAATATAACACATTAAAATGAGGCGTAATAAGTATTTTTGAAAGTGACCTCCTTACAAAACACCCAGTGAAAACCTTGTAACCAATATCTAAATATCGACCTTTAAACTTGCAGAAAAACCTGAAAGATTAAACAGAAATTCAACCAATTCTTTACTTTAAATGGGGAAGTGAATGAATGTCTATACTCTATAAAGAACTGATAATAGATAATTATCTGATTATAAGCAAAATAAAATAAACATTATTCTACTTAAAGTTTAAGGTTACTTTTAAGCCAATTCAACGTGACAAGTTAAGGCCAATTAAGGCTACAGCAGGTAAAAAAAGAGAATTGTAATTGGGATACAACATGCCTTGCAATAATAATACAATTTGCATCATATATAAATAAATATATATACACA
>NC_090727.1:93763728-93788728 GCF_036898095.1 Palaemon carinicauda | reverse complement strand
GAGAGAGAGAGAGAGAGAGAGAGAGAGAGAGACCAAAAAAAATCTAAATTCTCACGCCAATGTGAGGCGACCTTCTAAAGTTCAACGAAGCTGAAAAAATGTGACAGAAATGTTCAACCTTATGTCTTCTACAAAGAAATGAGACTTGGCTATGATTACCATCTCTGCCCTTTTTTGTTAATGAAGCCAGTCACTAGCATAAACAATACGCTATATCCACCAGTTTATCGCTCTTTCAATGACAACAATGAATGTACAATTTGACATTGGAGGCCTTGGCACACCTCGCTCTGAAGAAGTGCACCTTGTCACACCCTTATTTCATGGAGAATAAACGAGAGCGTTCCGAGGTGGTGGGCTGGGGTAAACAGATCTCACCGTCCAGTAAGGGTGTGGCTGGGTGTACTTCCTCAAAGTAAGGTGTACCAGGAATTTATGTATCACACTGTACATTGGAAAATATGTAAAAAGCTCTAATCTGCTAGTTCAGTCGTTGTCGTTTAAGTACATTATGGGAAGAACTTGGCATCGCAAGAGAGAAGATTAGTGATCAGCTGCATAAAAATGAGATCTGGTGCTAAGGACTCAGAGCAGCTTTCCGGTGTGAAATGGACATCTCACCAAATTTTCTAAAAGAGAAATAGTCTTCTTAAAGTTGATTATTTAATAGAACGAAGACATTGAACGTCGCATTATAAATGCTGGTATATAAACAAGTGATCGTATCAGGCTTCCGTAGTTTTCCAAACATTAAGCCTGAACAAAAGAGTCCCACAGAGCATTGTAAACCAGCTGACTTAACCCTAATATATTTTGTTGGTGGTTACGGATTTCAAACGGCACAAACACTGAAGACCCCCACCATTATTCACCCCTTTATTAGAGAGATAAGAGACAAAAATATATAAATTAGGAAGTTTGTGATATACTTGAAATAAAGAAATTCATACCGACTACATACTCTGAAACATTTTTTTTAAATATATCATTCTGGATAAGATTTCATAACAATGATATTATTATTCATCATCATAATTGTTATAAGTATATCTACTACTACTACTACTACTAGTAGTAGTAGTAGTAGTAGTAGTAGAAGTAGTATCATTATATCTTCAGCAAAGCATTTTGTGTCCACCTCAGTCTGAAGCAAATTATTAGTCATCGCGGGAAGCTATTCGTCAAGAACAGTAAATAAACTTTTGCCAAAAATAATAAAGAGAAAGTTTCCAACAAAATCAATAGGAATGGAGGACTCACTATAAATGAGAGAGAGAGAGAGAGAGAGAGAGAGAGAGAGAGAGAGAGAGAGAGAGAGAGAGAGAGAGAGAGAGAGAGAGGTAAAATGTAATTGAACAAATGAAGACGTGTATGAAAGTGGCCTTGTGTACTGCTGGGAATCTGACATTTAAGATCTCCCAAATTTCGAGATCCTGTTTAGCCTTCATTAATCACTTCCTTTCTTAATGAGTCGGTTTGCTTACTATATGACTATTTTAGCAGCTTTAAACTGAGGCTTTATACATAAAAGAATGTCTTGAACCAAGTCCAAATCTTTTAAGCAGTGACTCTATCAACTAAGGCTTTAGATTCACTAGTTGAAAATTCGGTGGAATTTCAAGTGCCTTGAGCTATGACATTAACACACTCTCTCTCTCTCTCTCTCTCTCTCTCTCTCTCTCTCTCTCTCTCTCTCTCTCTCTCTCTCTCTCTCTCTCTGGAAGTACATGGAAGAAATCAACTAGATTTCACACAGATTACTTTTCCTTTCATCCGTTTGTCTGAATCAAAATGAAATCTTCTATTTGCACAGAAAAATCTACGGCAATGGTGTATATGATTTCTGATTCTAAAACCTAAATCTTCTGAAGCCATCCAACATCCAAAAGTGTCATCTCTCAAAAAAAAATTACACAAATTTTTTTTCTCCTAAAAGAGTTCAAAATATTTTTTTTATTAAATCCAACTACCAAAAAACAAACAAATAAGCCTAACCATAAACTTATCGATCTTGACCGATCTAACTTTGACCTACTGAACTTTGGGTACCAAAGTAGTCAACTATCCCATGATTCTAGAAATATTTTATTTACCATATAACATAGTCCTATCGACTTAAAAAGTATATAAGAAACAGAATTAAATTGAATATTCAGCAAAGACAGGAATAATTCTTACCAGGAACATTCATCGAAAATGAAGTAAATCATTGAACAAAATTATGAAAATGCCTTTCAGTGTTAAATTAATGAAAGATTTGTTGACTGACAAGTAACTTAAAGTATAATGAATGTGACCAGACAATAAAAATTCAACATACAGTAACTACAGAATAACTGGCATGAAATCAATCCCTCAATAAGGAATGAATGAATGAATGATTTAAAGTTTTCAGGCATCCTGACATCTAAGGTCAAGGATTAAACTCTGAACAGCCAAGAGAACAATTGAATTTAGTGACGTAAAAACATTCACCAATACTTTAGGTTCATAACAAAATGAACACACATTCCGTAAGTTGTATATAAATCTATACTTCTCTTAATCTTATCTACTTTGAATAAATAAAGATGATCCTACGTTGTTTATATTTCCAATCTCGATGCCTCTCACATCATGTTAATCTAAGCCACGTAAATTCTACGAACGGGTAACATGTATCATTACGAAGGCATGTTAGGGTTATTTCTTCTCCAATATTAAATTTCCACCAAGGTTTACAACCTCCAATCCACCGCAAAGTTCCTACTGATTTTATTCTAATCTGGCAATACTAATTTTCAAGAATAAAACAGGGACAAAAATTCACTTTTTCAACAACTATGTAGTTAACAAATTTTGAAATCAGATAATGTTATTCATCAATATGAAATCACCAAAAATTTTTAAAAACGCCTTGCATGAGTCTCCAAAATATGTTGCAAATGGTGTTTAGGCGAATACTGAGAGAGTAAATGCTTGCATGAAAGAAAAGGGTTAACCCCAAAATGCGCGATACAGAATAAACATTCCAATTAAGAAAATTTATAACATTAAGAACAAACGAAAAAGGATCAGCTCCATATAAACCCCTAAATGAGTCCTTATTGAAGTCTGGCCATTCTAAGCGACTTTCTTTAGTGTCTATTCACCCTGACTCAAACCAGCTATTAGTCTCATCTCAAGAGGGACATTCTTCGGTATGAAAATATCCTCATAATTACACCGTCAGTATTACTTACATTGGTTGAACCAATACACCCCATTTTCACGCTATCCTTTCGTCAAGAAGAAGAAGAAGAAGAAGAAGAAGGGTTGTTACAAAATAGTTCAACTACCAAAAAACAGATTAAACAGATAAGTAACGTCTTTTAATGATTAAAAAAACAGTGCAAACTATCAAAATGGCCACTTTCAAAAGACTTCAGAAAGGGCACAAAGCTAATTACCAAGGTTTCCATGAAAACCAGTCCAATACGTATTTCACATATACATAGAAAATGTATGTGAAATGAATTTACGCATAGATGAATAATGAAAAAAATATAAAGTCTTATTATAACCTCGCACCATCATACCTGCTTTGGCTTCAAGTCACTCCACGGGAATGAGTCTTCATTCATCTTTTTATTTTGTGACTCTAAACGAAAACAAACATCGGAGATATGTAATATAGTAAGATATCATTATAGCTTTAAAATCTGATATAAAACACAAACATGCAAATGCTTTTAATGAGAGTAAAACGACAGAGCTAAGTCATGCATCATCTCATAGATACCCACGTAAAGTATCTTAATTATATTCGTCCTGAATAATGTTCTCATACTGTGGCATTTACGATGCCTTGGGCATTTTCTGGCAAAGGATGGGGACGATTTAGGATGCAACAAAGGACACTAAGCCCTTTGAAGATTTTTCCTTCAGGAACAAAATGAAAGAATAAAACTAGGATAGATGAACCGGAGAATTTTAAACAATGGTCGACATCTCATATGGCAGAATAACTAATCATAATTCGACACAAAATACGTCACCCCATTTTTTAACTAAATGCTCTTCTATTTCTTAGCTTTTACCTTTGTCCCAGATGATTTTACATCGGCCGTTTTATGGAATGAAGCAAATAAAATCGATAGATAGTGATAATATTACGAAATTTATCACTAAGAGGAATTACAGTTATCCTTATCCTGTGTTATCACACACACATCAAGCCTAGACATGAATAAGGACATGTCTGAGGCCGTTGTCGTGCAATGAACCAGCTACGGCTGCATTTGTTGTTATGTGTGAGTGTGTGTGTTCTCATATCAAGCCAAAATAAACCCATTAACATTGAATCTACTTTGGGAGTAGCTTACATCCAAAGGGTCTGAAGGGTATAAAGTGCCCTTGCTTCAACCAGAATTCGAACCTATACAGTGACATATGCTACCCTCCTATCAAGAGAAATGCCAGGAGATGCATCTTATGCTGTACATATAGTTAAGGTTCTGTGTTTGCAATCAAAATCATCTAATGTTCTCTACGGTAGTCGAATGGTAAGCTAGTGAACCATGGCCATTTATGATATATTTAGAACAATTCACAAGTGGATTTCAAAACAAATCAAAAGAAAAGAATGAATTTTCAATTTGCATAAAAAGGTAAAATTCAATCACTTCTAGACGTCATTAATACTGAGGGAAAATTGATTTTTTTCACAGGATTAAAACCAGGAAACGCTTCTGACTAAAACTCCAATAACGTTTTGGCAGTCACCGAATTCCGGTTAGGTCTGATTTCCTCCCGACCACTGAAGAAAAAGGTCGATGGAATGTCTCCTCACTATTTCCATTACCAATCAAAGGTTTCCTGAACTGAATTTATTCCCGAAATACGTCGGATACCTTTTTTCTTCGCACTTGGGAACCCGAAAAAAAGGGAATAAAGAAAAAAATTCTGAACAGAAATTTTCTAAAGATGGGAGACACTTTTTATTTATTTAAAGGCATGTAGAAAGAGCATTCAGAGAATTCAAACCTCCGCTAATGAAGAAGGTCAACATTCTACTCAAGTCTACGGACCAAGTTTTCCCTTTTTCTTATGTCAACAATGAATGAATCTACTGGAGGCTATAATAACAAAAATAATCACAATAGCGATCTTGATCCGGGTCACCTTACAAATTGAATGGGCTCTTCTGGAGCACAATACCTACCCGTTGTTGAAATTTGGAAGTAGTCCTGCTAAAAGTTTATTTAATAAATGAACGCAGTTAAAAATATAATCTCCTTGGCAGAAATAAAAATGGTCTTATATAAACCAACTTGAAGTAGGACACCCCCCCCCCCACCCTCCCAAATACTATTACTATACTCGATTGCAAAACCAAATAATTTTGTTTTTTCTTTAATACAAACTACAATACCCTTGAAATACATTACTATTAAATTGCAATGAAGGATTTAAATATAGGCTACACGTAAATCAACATGGCATATAAAACTATACAAATAACACATTAATTGTTAAAAACTTTTAGTTTGGTTTGTAATTCCATAAAAGCATATATATTAAAATTAAAAAAAAAAATATCAAAACGTATTTCTTAACCCCGTTATGGAATGTCTAAGCAAATGGGAATCCAGTCATTTAAACTACTGAAATCGATCCGATGGAATAAGAATAATTGAATCACATACGTCCGGCGTTCTTTTCAAAACCACTGAACTGCATTTCTGGGGACCCTTTGCATCTCACCTTACGGGGCAATTTCCTCCATTTACTACCATCATTACTACAAGTGTACGGGACCCGTCAAAAATGGTGGCTTAAGATTAGATAGATAACCATACACACAGATCGTACCCTTCCCACACCTTCCATCCCTCTCCCGATACCCGAAGGACAGGAAGAGACGGTGGAGTCATACCTTGGCAATGCTGGCCAGGATGACAGGAAATCAATCAATAAATAAATGAATGAATAAATAAATAAAGGAATAAATTATCATATATATATATATATATATATATATATATATATATATATATATATATATACACACATGTATATATAATCCAGACACTTGTTCTTTATCATATGGGGGAGATTATCATTACTAGCTATGCTACAACACTAGTTCAAAAAGAAGAATGCAACAAACCTAAGGAAAAATAGCCCAGTTAAGAAAGGAAATAAGGAATCAAATAAACTTATATGAGAAGTAATGAATAACAACTTTGAAATATCATAAGACCGGTAACAAAGTTAAAATAAATCTGTCATATATAACCTTTGAACAAAGGCATCAAAATATTCACTACAAGTTTGAACTTCTGATGTTTCACTACTTCAATTGCTTCATCAGAAAGATCAGTCCACAATCTGGTAACAGCTGGAATAAATCTTCTAGAATACGTGCAGTGGTGAGATTTATGATGGAGAAGGCAAGACTGTAAGGATGAACTGCATAACTAGAACTACGTACAGGATTGTCTAGTTGGGGAAGATCTGAATGCAAATGATGGCCATATTTATGAAAGATCTTATATAACACATAAATAAAGAACTAACTGAACAACGGTGCCAGAGATTCATATCAAGATGAGGAATAAGAAATCTAATAGATCGCAAGTTTTAGTCCAAGAAATTAAGATGAAAGTCAACAGCTGAAGACCAGACAGGAAAATAATGCTCAAAACCAGGTAAAATGAAAGACTTTATTTCCTAGGTAAAGCTTGATCATCGAAAACCTTAAAAGAATTAAATAAATGTTTCTTTTTACCGAAATAAGAAGACTGATTAAATGCAATGTTGAACTGTATGTACTCTTATATCATAATACTGAAATGCTATTATAAATTTCACGCTACTTTGCTATTTTGTGTTTAATACCTCATGTCATTGAAGTCAATCGTTACCAGTACCGAGAAAACCAAGAAACCAAAAGCACTGTCAGCTTTCCGTATATTATTAATGTGCATCAAATATAATGAGATTCAACGTTAAAATAAACTATAAATTTTTAATCCCCGTTATTGACCTTACCTTGTACCCTGACGGCGTTCTGGCGAACATTGACAAAGGTCAAAGGCTGGTTATAATGGCCACTGTGCAGTTAACTTCCGTAGAATGCCGAACAGCTATGAGCCCACGGGTCATTGAAGGATGAGCGACAAGGGAGTTGGAACTAGCAAGAGTGTCACGAGCCACAGTTTGTTGATGAACACATGGCTAGGATGGTTGGTCTGGCAAGGGCCAGAAGGCTGGTGAATAACAAGACCAAGGAGAGTTTGCAGTCACAGGGGAAAGGTGATCAGCGAGATGCATATTGGTGATCGGAGATCGGTGAACTGGAGATTGATGATTGGCGAAAGCAGGAGCAGACAACTGGCAATCAGCAGGGTGATCAGCGATTGGTGATTGTTGAGCTTGCAACCGTTGAGCTAGCAAGGTAGGTTGGCCACTGTTATGTTGGCAAGGTAGGCTACAACCGTTGACCTGGCAAAGTATGCTGGCAATCGGCGTGCTCATGACGCCACAAAATAGGCGAGCTGGCGGATGATCAGATAACCTGAGGAACAGCAATATGGTTCGACAATCGATTAGTTGGTGCCTATTGAGCCAGAGATTGGCGACCAGCGCCCGGAGCTCTGAGAGGACGCTCAGAATGCTGGCAATCGACATACAGACAGCCAGCAAGTTGATGATTAGCCATTGTGATCTAGCGATCAGCGGTCGGCAAGCTAGCAATCGGTGATCGGCGAGCTAACGATCAGTGAGAGTGGAGCTAGGAGAAATACGAGCTCCAGTACATCGAACAGCTGAACAATGATCTGGAGACAGGATGTTCCCTTCGGAAGAGCAAACATCCTCAGGAGAGGCTCGCAAACGAGACCTCAACAAGTTCGTTGACTAGCAGGCAAGCTAGTGATCGGAGATTGGCAAGCTGGCAATCAACGAGCTAGCAATCGGCTGGAGATCAGCGAGCTGACAATCAGCAAGTTGACGATTGTTATCAGCACGCTGGTGATCAGCGATTGGTGAGACAGGAGAGAGACGAGCTGCTATAGGTGGAAACAGCTGGTCTACGAAACAGCCGAATGATGATCTGTAGATCCGATGTGCAATTTGGAAGGGCAAACATCCTCAGGACAGGCTTGCGTACAAGACCTCAGCAGTGCATGTCATGAACCAGGGTTTGCTGACGAGCAGACGAGCAGTGAGCTGAGCTAGTGATCAGCGACCTGGAAATCGGCGATCAGCAGAAGATCGATAAACTGACAATCAGCAAAATGATGATTGCTATCGGCGCTCTGGGGATCAGCGGTTGGCGAGACTGGAGAAAGACTAGCTGCAATAGGTCAGAACACCTGGTCGGCGACCAGCCGAACAATGATCTGGAGACGGAATGTGCCTTTTGAAAGGGCAAGCATCCCGAGGGGAGGCTCTCGAATGAGACCTTGATGGTGCATCACGAATCGGAGTTCATTGACAAGCATGTGAAGGTCATCAGTAGAATCAGGGAGAGAAAAATCATCCAAAGAGGAAAGCTGCAATGACGAGACTGGAGAGCTGAATAGGCGTCTTTTCGCCAAAAGTGAAGGAGCACCTCTAAGGCGGAGAACGTTGGAGTGAAGGACCACAGTGATGAATCCCGAAGGGGCATGAGGCTCAACAAGCTGATCAGCAGCGGCCGGCCTCAGAAGAAGACTCTATGAGTGACCTCTCTCGTTCGAGAGAGGAGAACACTCGCAGGGTCAACTTGCCTTGGACTTTGCTCCATCCCTGACAGAAGAGTAGACTAAGCAAAGGGGGGAGCGTGGTCTTAGGCGAAGAAACAGCAACAGCAATTGGTGTCGATGTGAAATGATGAACATGAAGGGAAGTTCTCCCTCAGAAAGGAGGACAACCCAACACCTGGGGAAGATAACTCACCCTCCGGAGGGAAAGTAGTCCGACCCCTGGAAGCAGACCTCTAGGCAGCACTCTTTGCTTCCCATCAACAAGCCTTCTTCAAATTGAAGAGCTTAATCAAGTAATCAAGCACTGCATGAGAAAAAGTAGCCGCAGCTAGTTTCTCGAAGACGGTGTGCTGATCAAGAGCTGCTACAAGCAGAGAAGGACAGGAAAGTGATGGCCCAGTGACAGAACATTCCCATGGGCTGAATGGCAATGCTCTTCTACATCGGCTATCTTAGTCAAAAAAAGAAGAACGGCATCGCTAACTGAGGAAAAATAAAATAAATTATGTAACAACTCCCTCAGGAGCACCACCTAACATTCGGACGGGAAAGGTGTCCACCGAGAGAACAGACACAAAAAAAGGACTGCGGTCGATGTCAATGAGAGAAGGAGAGCGGCAGTGTAAAAGCTGTATCAAAACAAGAACTACGATTAATTAATTCAGCTAAAAACATTCACTAATCAGAAGAACCACTAGACCTTCCAGTAGGAAGGGGGTTCCCCGTGGAGATGAAGCTGAAAAGTTAATTACAAACCATAATTCCACTTAATTAATGAAGAAACCATTTGGAGGCACAACCTAACCAGCAAACAGGAAAGGTGCTGCCCCTACAGAGTATACTGCGGCCGCCCATGAAAGGTGAAGCTCTGAAAAGGTCGCACACCTTTCCCCCAGCAGATTCCAAATAGAGGGGAAGGCGACGACAATAGCTGAACGAAGGAATATCAAACCAATGACGATTCTCTTGCGGTGGAGGCTGAGTCACACGGAAGTCTATCCACCAACGGGATGACCAATTTCCAAGGGGGGATGGTTGGGAGGGAAGGTTCTCTGCCCTTGAGAGCCTACTGTACTGCGCTATAACACGCACAGCAACATACACTGTAAGGAACGCTACAACAGAGTATATATAAAATCATCAAGAATACTTCCAAACATATACAGTGAGCCCTCGTTTATCGCGGTAGATAGGTTCCAGACCCGACCGCGATAGGTGAAAATCCGCGAAGTAGGGACACCATATTTACGTATTTATTTAACATGTATATTCAGACTTTTAAAACCTTCCCTTGTACGTAGTCGTAGTACTGTTAACAAACTACCCTTTAATGTACAGAACACTTAATGCATGTACTACAGTACCCTAAACTAAAACAGGCACAAATATTAAAGGAGATTTTATATCATGCGTTTCCTAAACACGCCAAAAAGCACGATAAAAAATGGCAACCCATGTTTTGTTTACGTTTATCTCTGATCATAATGAAGAAACAAACTCATTTACACATCTGTGTATAGGTTAGTTTTTGTATCGATTATATTGATTATACAGTATGTTGATTTTGTTATTACCAATGTTTTACTTAATTTTTCTTAGGACTTCCAAATGAAATTTTTTTCTTTATGACGCCGCCTGAAACGGCGGCGTCATAAAGTACGCTCCATCTTCGATCGTAATAAACAAACGAATGATGAAAGTGATAAATAATGATATTACAGTAAAAGCTTTCAGAAAATATGTTATTACAAATATTATTTGCTGTATCTATATAAAATCATACAGTACATACGTAGCAAAGCAGGAAAACAATTTACGAGAGAGAGAGAGAGAGAGAGAGAGAGAGAGAGAGAGAGAGAGAGAGAGAGAGAGAGAGAGAGAGTTGTTTTACGTATGTAAATGTAAATTTTAAACAAAAAAATATGACAGGTTATAACATGTATATTCAGACTTTTAAAACCTTCCTTTTAACTTAATGCATACTAAACTAAAACAGGCACAAATATTAAAATGTTAGAATATTAAAAGTAAAACATGTATAAAAAAAAAAATAAAGATTGTTACTGTACTCACCACAAAAGAAGTTGAAGAAAAACTTGAATGATGATGGCGATGAATTTGCTGCACAGTAGAAATGATGATGATGAAACTGATGATGTCTTCTACTGTGCAGCCAATGATAGTATTTTACGTCTTCAGACGGAGGTGTCTTTTCCTGGGACACCTCTTCAACTTCTTCCTGGGACACTTCTTCAATTTCTTCCGAAGGCGTAG
Organism: Palaemon carinicauda; assembly: GCF_036898095.1. Taxonomy (NCBI): domain Eukaryota; kingdom Metazoa; phylum Arthropoda; class Malacostraca; order Decapoda; family Palaemonidae; genus Palaemon; species Palaemon carinicauda. The sequence goes on along the minus strand of NC_090727.1, from coordinate 93,777,743 downwards.
TAGCAGGAGGAACTGGCTCTTTTTTGCGAGGCTGGAAGAACATTGTGATCAGAAGTTGCTGCCGCTGCTTCTTTTTTCGCTCAAAGAGCATCCTGTAGGGAGTCATGTCGTCATCGATCTTGTTGCAGAATATCATAGAACGAACCATATCCTCGTCCCAATCTTGCGCCATTTCTTTCAACTCCTTCGCAAGGTTGCAGAGCTTGGCAAGCCTTTCTAATGTTAAGCCCGTTTTTTCGAAATTTTCTTGGGTCTCTTCCTGTGTTTCACTGTCTTCTTCACTGGCCGATTTCGTCAGGTCTTCTAGGTCTGCGTCAGTTAGCGGTTGGGAATGGCACTCCAACAACTTGTCGACGTCTTCAGTCGTCATGTCGCCAAACCCGTCACCTCCAATTATCGCAGCCAACTGCACAGATTTGCGTATTGCAGTGTTGAATCGCAGCAGGTGTAAATCCCTCGTCATCGTAAACAATCTGGGGCCACAACTTCTTCCAGCTCGCACTGACAGTAGCAGGTTTCATTTCTTGCAGTGCCTTCTGGATGTTCTGCAGGCATGTGGCTATTGTGTACTTCCACCAATACGCCTTCAAATTGAAAGTTTTATCCTCATCATCTTGGGCAGCATCCACACACGCAACGAGGTCCGCCAAGGTATTCTTCGTGTAGAGGGCCTTGAACGCCCTGATAACCCCCTGGTCCATCGGTTGAATTAATGACATGGTGTTGGGTGGCAGGAACTCAACCTGAATGCCCTCATGCGATAGATCAGTTGCGTGTCCACCAGCGTTATCCATTAGGAGAAGGATCTTAAATGGCAAGCCCTTCTCTACGAGATATTTGCTGACTTGCGGGATAAAACACTGGTGGAACCAGTTGGATTTCAGCATCTTCGTAATCCATGCTTTTTGATTATGCATCCAGTACACGGGAAGGAGATTCTTATTTTTATTTTTCAAAGCGCGAGGATTTTTCGACTTGTAAATAAGCCCCGGCTTTAGCAAAAATCCAGCAGCACTGCCACACATCACGAGGGTTATGCGATCTTTGAACTCTTTAAAGCCAGAGGCTTTGGCTTCTTTAAACAGGAAAGTTCGCGACGACATTCTCTTCCAAAACAAGCCGGGCTCATCCATATTAAACACTTGTTCCGGCTTGTATCCACCTTCAGCGATAATGTTCTTAAACGTCTCGTTCGTGTAAGTTTCAGCAGCGGTAGTGTCAGCGGAAGCAGCCTCGCCATGCAGGGAAACGCTTTTCAGGCCGAAGCGTTTCTGAAACTTCGCGAACCATCCTTTGCTGGCGGAAAAACGTTGTTTCTGAGGCTGGGAATCAGTGGATGTCCCTGGTTGAGGTTCATCTACATCATCTTCGTCTTCTTCAGCATGGTCGCCATCATCATCTTGAGGTTCCTTTGCCGCAAAATTCTCATACAAGCCCAAAGCCTAGGTTCGGATGGTGTTCGTATCCAAGGCTATGTTCTTCTTACGGCAGTCGGCAATCCAGACTGCTAAAGCACCTTCCATATGGACGATCGTTTTATTACGCGTGGTAACGACTCGCTTCGCTGATCTGCTAAAGGTGATGGCAGCTGTCTTTCTAATGTTCGCCTCGTCCGTCTTGATGTAGCGAACGGTGGATTCGTTCACTCCAAAATGGCGGGCTGCGGCCGCGTAACTTCTGCCTTCTTTTAACATATCGAGAAGTGTCACCTTCTCAGCAATCGTCATCATCTTTCGGTGGCGTTTAGGCTCACTACCAGCCTTAGTAGAAGCAGAACGCTTGGGAGCCATTGTACAGTAGGGGTTAAACAGAAAGTTCAACTTAAAACAGTCACGCACAGCACAGATTAAAGTTCACAGTAAAGTAGCAGCATCTACCCGGCGAGAGAGCGGCAAACAAAGTGGCCGCGAAAAGATGCTGCGGGTTGGAGAAGCGGTCAAAACACCAATCACAGGCTAGATTTCAAAACTTGCGATCTGATTCGTCATCTATCAGCACTTGAACCAATCACAGTCTGTCTTACATGCTACGTAGTAGTTACCAATTCAAATACAAGGTACTACGTATACAGCTTTACGTACGCTATTTTACTTTTTTTTTGGTTGTAGGATATGTACGCTTATTCGAGATGTGATTTTTGCGACAAAGAATATTATTGGATGCAGTACTACGTACGTATACATACAAAAGATTCATGGAAAAGATGCACATCCATTACATTTGTAGTAGTAGCCATCAGCAGCCTTACACCATTCACATACGGTATGACTGCATCTGATTTGCGTTTCATGTTCGATTTAATTTTACTACGTACTGCATACTGAATTATCGTATGATCACATTCTCTTTTCGTGTTTTATTTCTTTCTGTACTGAATTATATGTCATATGTAATGCAATGAACCATCAGTAAGAACAGATATTACTAATTACAGTATTAACGGAATTAACGAAATACGTATTTGGGGTCTTCATATATCGCGGTATTTTCGAAATTTCAGGAAAATCCGCGATATATGTATATACATGCGTTATGAAAAAAATCCGCGAAGTGGTGAAGCCGCGATAGTCGAACCGTGAAGTAGCGAGGGCTCACTGTAGTGAGAAAAACATAAGTTATAATGACAAAAGATTAATGCCAGTCCAAAATAGGCGAGGAGGAAAAGCGGCAACAACCAGTCACTCTCCGAGCCAAAAGTAAAGTGAAGCACAGTCACGGGTGTAAACGAAGGGGGTAGCTATCTACCAACCTACCCCACACTAACTAGCGGGATGGGTAGTTAACCCTCGCTAAATTTTAATGGCTTGTCCCTTCAGCTTCGCCGAAAATAATATCCCTAATAAATAGCATTGGTTTGAATTCCAGTTACGGACAAACATCAAGTTTAGAGGTGTCACAAGATATGTGCATATTAAAAGTGCAAGAAATGGCACTTGTTCCTATTGTATCTAACTATAAAGGCACACATTTTTATATAGAAAAAACAAATTATGAGCTTTGGAAAATAGTCACATTCATTAATAACTTTCTCTATCTCAACTGGGACTATCAGGTTATTTTGGATAACCTCAAATCCACACCTCTAAGAAAAAAGCTAAAACACTTAGCTTAAGGTAAGAATACAGCATGCTACGAGGTCACAAGAGTGGCAAAGCTTACCAGGTAGATAGACATGGTATCCTAAGTTAGGTTAGGTAAGGAATCTGGTCTATATTAAAGATAATACAGTCTGGATATACAATTAAACATTTATTCATAATCATCCCTTTCTTATATGTAACTTTTGTTGCAAACAAATAGTTTCCCCTTGAAAAAGAGACTAGAACCTGTCCGCCATGAACAATAATGTAAAAATGACCAGTCTTTTTGGTCACCAACTTTTGGCTATCATCAAGAGACACTTTGGCTAATTACGCAAAACGTCTTTTCAACTAGATCTCCTGACATTAGTTGATGCATGGTGTCTGTGTCCTAGTTGCAAGCATACATACTACATTTATTTCTGAGTGTTTTAATTAATAACTTGGCTATTGATAAACTACAGTATAGTCATAATGCACTGCCTAATTATGTAAAGTGCCCAAATTGTAGGAAATTTTGTTTGACAGAGAAAGACCAAGAATATGGCCTGTATTCTTACTCTACTGGTGGTTATTGTATAAGGAAACCTTCTTATAAAGAAAACAATTTTGAGCTTCGGAAAACTGTGCTTATGCTAACCATTTTCTTTATCACAAGTGGGACCACCAGATCATAGTCAACAATCTTGGTATTTCATTAAAATCTTAGGCATACAGTATTGGTGATCTTTCTGCTTTGAGGTGATGGATGATAAGTTTAAGAACATAGTTTCAAACGATTCCCTGGTATTGAGGTTGATATAGACAAGACACTTGTCATCAATTACAATTAAAGATGCCACATCCTGAAGCATCTGATCGAATCAGTAAAGTCCCTTCATTGTTCCCTTGGTTGACGCCGTCAATTCTCAACCTTGTGACCGTGATCAGCATCTGCCCATTATCTTGAACTATGTTTTGTCAAGGTCACTTATGCACTCTGACCAGTGAGTCACTAATCGAGATCTGCATTTGTACTAGCAGAACCACCAGACAGTGAATCACTTTGTGACTTAGTGTCCTCTCAGAACTATGATATAAACACTCAGAAAATTTAACATTTGCTGAGATACTGTACGCCAAGGACTGGATTGAGAGGCCTATCATAAATGTAAAGTATCTACATCACTACCTTGCTAGGTATAAATTCACCATAAATCACCAACCTAACCCCAATACTGTATTTTGCTACATCCACCTCTATGCCATTCCTCTAAACTTGTACACTGTAAAGAGCTCCTTTTGATGCCTGGGAGTCCAAAGCCAGCACCTCAAAAATGGTTCAGAAAAAGGAATCAAGCTAAGAAAACAGCATCCTATGAGAAGCAGAACTTACCTCCTATAGGTAAGGACACAGCTTTCTAAGCTAGAATACGGGGTAACCTAAAGTTATGTTGTATTAGTTTCTCTCCATCATGCAATATTTATAAGGAATAAAATAGGTCTGAAAAGCCTTAACATCCCTTCTGAAATGATGGTGTGAGACTGGCATAAAAGAACATGGTAAATTTATGGAAAACATGGGACTACTTTTATAAGAAAAAATAAATATTACTACAGTAAATGATGTGCTTTCAACTAATTTGACCTTTATTTCCATTGCAAATAAGCCATTTTACCGTTATGGACCCCGTCCTTCCTAAAGGACACAGGTGGGTACCATGAATTTTGGGTATGCAAAAACAGGGCAAAACAGGATTATTAAACACTTTTGAGATTTGTAAAAGAGTACAAAACCTAACAAACCCACTTAACCTAACCTAGTAGTTCCCAGGTCACAACCGCTTGTGTCCAAAAATGTGATTATTTAACACTCTTGAGATTTGTAAAAGGGTAGAGAACCTAACAAACCCACTTAACCTAGCTCCACAGCACTCGAGACACTTTCTCTTAAAAATTAAATTGTCTTTGAGCATATTCAACCAATAATTCAACACCACCCATAGAAAAATAATGATAAAATTCTTCATAACCAACATTGCACTGCACAATATCCGTAGGAATTGGGTTTTTTGTCAAAATTAATGCCAGAAGTAACAGCCACTGCCTTCGCCATAGCTACAACAAAACAAAATGCCGGTTTTCCTTTGTTATTTGAAGTCTACAGTCAAACACGGACCAGTTGATGTTAAAGTACGGTAATTTTATTACTCAGTTGAAATCAAAGTAAAACTTTGTTTTTTACTTCAAGACGTTTGTAATTGGTTATGAAACCATTATGTCACAATGATATCACACCTCTCGGCCAATAAACTGAAATTGGAACTGCTTGTGTTTACGTAAGAAAGTGAGATAAAGGGCTCATTAAAAGTAAACATTGCCATACAGGAAACATCTCTCCAAACCTGGGAAAAATTTGAGGTAGGCTAAAAACTTATCAACCTCAGAAACTAGTATAACTGAGTAAAAACCTTCCCAAGGGGAAAGACCACTGTCAACGAAACCAGAACTAAAGACCAAAAACGAAAACGGCGAGTCCGTCTCCAACTAAAAACTTACCGTCTCAAGGCTAGGCTAGCCGAAACTGACACGAACTAAAAAAACATAAAAAATAAAAATGCAATGTAAATGATAACTAAAAATAGAGCCCAAAGCATCGCATTGCTAAAGAATACCTAGCTAACGCGAAACTTACAAAATAAACAAGTAAACACAAAAAAGGGCAATTAGGTATGAAACTGACGCCATGGCTAGCTGGACTCGAAGCGCTCAGGCTTCCTCTATCACAAAAGCTAAATTTTACTTCCCGAAGGGATCCAGAACAATCACAGCTAAGACAAAAAGCAAAGAAAGATAGGTACTCAACTTTGACGAAGAAGAGGAAACCATCATACGAAGAAAATCTTCAAAATAAGGTGAAATGAGCCCACAAAAATATAGAACATTAGCAACAAGGTGATAGGATATGTAACGGCTCCTTACTTATCCTTCCCCTTAGAGGATTAGACTGGGTAAAGTCTATTCAGGGTGCAGATATCTATAGCTATCTTAGGGTACGTCCCTGATTATACAAGATATCTTCGGATAGTCGTTCTGGGGATTAGAACTCCGTGATACCTGACGGTAATTCTCTTATAATATCAATCGCAGAAGTATTATACAGTAGGAAACTGGTGGATGGAACTTCCATCAGGACAACCTGGCCATCTCACCCAAAAATAGATTTTTCCTACGTCAAAATCCCTTTTAATTCCATCTCGTTCAATCTCTAATATAAAAAGTATACTTTTTATTTAGTGTTTCACATGCTCTTTCCATGTAGGGGATTAATTTTTCAATATCGTGTGTGGCATGCTTCTGAAGTTTTACCAGGAATCTCCATATTTTGTGCAACTATTTTGTGGATTTATTATGCGTCTTAGAGAACAATGTATAGGGAAGAAAAGGTGAGTTTTACACCATTATTCATCGATTCGCCAGTAAATGTACCCCATTACTGTAAGATATATAATGGTATATCTCATTACCTATTTATTTGCGAGGGAAATATATTTCTATATACAGTACTGTATTCCCCAATTTTTCCAGTAGTAAAGTTTGCCCCGTGTTTTACTATAATAATGCCAAAAACATAGCAATGATGCAGATTGGTCATTTTGGACAATGATTGTAAATTGTGGAAAATAGGAAATTAGAATTAATAATATTTAAGGAAAACTGTTCCGTTTGTGACTAATTACATATAGTAGTCATTTAAAGAAAAAAAGTGTCAACAAGTATTGATTACATGATTGTGGTGCGGTGCTTGTGCAAATATTTAGGCTACCTGGAACCTGAAGTTAGGTTGTAATCCTGTTTGTCTGCCAGGTGAAACGTAGGTTTTCTGGTATGAAAATACGTCTGGGATTGTCAATGACGACCAGGTTTTATTATTAAGGGTAAATAGGAATCAGAAAAATTTTAGTGGAACACTGGGTATTACTGTAATGTATTACAGGGCAATGTAACCCCGAAAACTGTTCGTTTGCGACGATATTTGCACATACTGATTTTGCTAGTGCCGAGATATGAAAATGTGTATCGGCAAATATGCGTCTGACGTTATTGTTAATATTTACCGAATTATTACTAAGCTATCAAGGCCTATTACATGATTTGTGACTAAACCATTAAAAGCTTTTGTTTATTGTTTACAAACACGAATCCTCTGCATTACTCGTTTATATCTCGGCTTACCTTATTTCCTGATGTAGGCTGTAGTCCATTATTAAGGCTTGTTCTAACCTTTGAAAGTTTTGATACACGTTTCTCTTCTTTTAGTAGATAAACGGAATAAGCTAACCTAATTTTTTCGATATTTCCGACATGGCACAACACAAAAGGGAAACAAAATACTGGAGTACACAGAAACAATCGGTATGGACGAGTGATAATAGTGAACTAATTGTCGAAGTCTACAAGCAGGGTTGCCAAATAACTTGACATCCAAACCGCGGTGCAAAGCCTTAAAAGTAGCGGCAGTTGCTTCAAAAGTAGCCCAATTATAGTAACATAGCCATCATTAAATTGGTACTAAAAACTATTGATATTATATACTATAGAAATAGATTAGTGGGGCGGGGATCGAAATCAATCAACTAAGCTATTGTAGAAGAGTATGATAACGAAAAATTTACATAATTTTTATTCAAAAATACAGAAAAAAAGCCGTATATCTTTTTGCAAAATTAAATACTAGTTGAATGACATTTAACAAAATTAAAACGAGCAAAATAAAAAAGATTTGTTGTTCATTCAACATAATCATAAAAGGATTCAATTATTTACATTGGTGATTGTATTGTTTTAGAATTTATTCTATTAATGGAAAAAAAAATATAACAAAGGTTCAGTTAGCAAACGTGGTTATAGTGACTCTTTGTCCGATGAAGTTAGTTCTATCACAAAAGATTTAATGAATTAGCTAATACAGACGTCATTTATCATGTCTTCCTTTATAATGTTATCAGTGTGCTTAATAGCCTTGACCCAATTTTCCTTGCAAATCGGAAACAAAGTCGTTTTGGTTATGTTGATCGCATCTGTGACACGTTTGATTGCTTGGTCAATTACAAATTAACAGTTTCCTTATCCTTTTCCCAACTTAAAAAAAAAAAAAGCTGATAGACATTGTATGCAGGGTTAAGATGTGTACAGTACCATAATTATGGTACATGTACTCTTCAGGGCTTGCGTACCATGTAGGCTACAATAATGCCAGTACTCAGCAGACAATGAAGCTATGAGTGAAGAATCTGACCTGGGTTAATACCTGCACATTAACTGATTTAGCGTGTCGGTTAATCTTTTTTTTGACTCTACAACGATGGTTTAAACTGTCTGTGAACTATTGAAATTTGAAATAGAATAATCGATCTACATTTCCACTTTGAAATTACTATAAAAGAAATTGCATTTGTAAAGACCATTTAAACAATTTATTGGCGCCGCGGTTTATTTCTTCCAGAGTAGCCCAATTTCTGTTGTTGTTGGGGTATTAAAGCCAACACTTGTTGTTGGCACGGGCCTTTCCCTTGGTTGGCCCGTAGTATTTCTGGCAAGTAGCGGCACTCTTTTATAACCAGCGGTAAGGTGTTCAAAAGTAGCCCAATTGGGCGGGTAAACCGCGGGTTTGGCAATACTGTCTACAAGTACAAGCCCGAGAAGATGAGAACTGTAGCCTGCTTCACAGTGTTGCCATTCCACATAGATTAACAAAATCGTTTGCCTTTAGTATAATATTCTTTTCACTGCTCTAATAACCTACTCAAATTTTATTTCCCTTTCCTTATTTGTCTCCTTTTACACAATTTCTTGGAATTCTTAGTCTTCATATCAATGAGGTACTGGCACGAAACAAGAGCGAATTACATTAGTAAGTAGCCGAAAGACAGGTAGAGATCGCATTTGAGTGTTTGTATTTGGGAAATAAATACTGGTCATTCCACATTTGTATGAATATTCTAGTTTCAATGTTCATCTTTATTTTCTGTGATAGTTTTTTATATGATTATTAACGAGTTTATTAAACGAGAGGCTACTGAGTACATATTGCAAGAAATAAGGGCAGAGAAGCTGCTGAAGAATAACTTGATCATTATATAAGATGCTGACTTGAAGATCATGGTAACACTGTTTAAAGGGTAGCGTTTGAATGTTCGATCGTCTGAATTCACTGTAACTAAAGTTCAATTTCCTGAATACTTCGTGTTTATCTGGTGGCTTCCAATAACGTTTCTGGTCGTTTATTCATACAATACTATACACGCCCCCAGAAACACTTTCTTAATATCACGGTGATGGAGCGGCAGGCCATTCAGAGATGCGACAGGGGGAAACTCTGAGACGTGATAATTAAGAGATGGAAGAATGTGAATCTCTAAAAAGGAAAGAGAGTCACTAAAAGCTATTTTCACTCATTTTTTTTCTTCAGGTAGTAGGTTAGATAAGGCGACAGCCACTCCTTGAGATACTACCGCTACAGAGTTTTCAGATCATTGGACTAGCCGGATAGTACCACATTGGATTCGTCTCTGGGTACGACTCAATTTTCCTTTGCCTACACATACACCAAATAGTCTGCCATATTCTTTAAACACACTCTCCTCTTTCCTCGTACACATGAAAACACTAAGATAACCCAACATTCTTCTTCACTCAAGGAGTTAACTACTGCACTTTAATTACTCAGTAGCTACTTTTCTCTGGTAAAGGTAGAAGAGTCACTTTAGCTATGGTAAGCAGCTCTTCTATGAGAAGGACACTCCAAAATCAAACCATTGTTCTCTAGTCTTGGGTAGTGCCATAGCCTCTGAACCATAGTCTTTCACTGTTTTGAGTTTGAGTTCTCTTTCTTGAGGACACATTATTTTATCATTTTCCTTATTTCCTTTCCTCACAGAGCTATCTTCCCTGGGACTATAACATCCCTTTTTTCAACTAGGGTTGTAGCTTAATAAATAATAATAACTGTGAAATAATTTTTTTTTATTGTTAATCTATTTGTTTCACTACTATACACTAAAGGATTGGATATGAAAGGACAGTATGTTAGCAAAAGACCTTCTTGATAAACGACACGATTGGCTAGAATCGAGTTTCAAAGCTTTGCGCATAGCAGCAGATGGAACACGAGTTAAGCCTAACTATAGGGTAATAAAGTAATATAGAAAAATATAGAGGCCATAATATATAAAAAAAAATGTACCTTTATCGAAATAAAACTGAGGCTAAACCCCACTTTACATACTAATACTTAGCTAACTTTCTAAACCACTCCTAACCGTGGTTAAGGTAACTAACTGCTACCATTCTTCTTTACCTCATCTTACTTATCAGCTGAAAAATATATTTAATCTCTGTAGATAAAAAGATATATAATATGATTACTGAAAGTCACCGTAGACTAATGGAAACTAAAGTAGTTCTATGAACGCAAAAAATGATTCTGGCTAAAATATATACAATTCATTACAGAAATCATGCTAAGGAATAAATTCCACGATTTGGAAAGTAAAATAAAATTCGAGAGAAGATCTTAGATCTTGGAGGATAGTGAGAATTTCTTTATATTTACCGTATCGCTTCACGAGAGCTGTCGGATGATATTAAATGCGGCCAATATTTTATCCCTAAAACTACGGTAAAAAAAAAAACAAGAGAGAATTTGAGTCTTCCTCTAACAATATTAGCCTACAACATGCGTTTAACCATACATACATACATACACTCACACACATTATATATATATATATATATATATATATATATATATATATATATATATATACATAATATTTATATTTCTGTGAGTATCATATTAAGCTTTCCACAGACTCCATATAGGTCAGGTCTTGTTATAACAAAAGTTTTGTGGTCTGTAACAATAGATGCGTTTGCCGAGACTCGTTTTCCAACCGACCAAACACACCTATTGTTACAGCTATTAAAATTCTCGTGAATAGTTCAGAGAAAGAATTGGCTTGGTGTCAAATTGATTGTAACAAGAGAAAAGTAAGATAATTTACATTCTTAGTCAAGTTAAAATCAATTTTAGATTTATTGAAGGGAAAAGATTTCAAGTCAAATGCTATATTTGTGTAAATACCAGTAAATTTCTTACAAAAATTACATTTACAACTACAAAAGCTCTTTCTAACTATCAAATAATGTACAGGATAAATTGCTTAAAATTATTACCGTGAAGAATACAGCAGCTCTTTCCTACTATCTAATATAATTTACATGCTAAATTTATTATGAATATTTTCGTAAACAAATTGCAAACGCTTCCTCTTACTATCTAAAATATAATACAGAGCATTAAAAGTATCTAATATACTTTGATGATACATTCAACAACTTTTTGATTACTCTTTTATGACTGATTCACTTAAAAAATATATCAAGAACTTACCAACTACAAAAGAAATAACATCATTGTGATCCATTGCACACTATGAGGGAAATAATACATTCATCTGCTTCACAAGGGAAGAAGCCAACAAAGCAAAGAGAACAGGAACGTATCTCCTGTTCTCTGTACATAATAAATCGGTTGGCGTCAACCAAAATGCAATATGTCTTTGTGAGATCGGTACTGACCCTACTCTACACTGTGTCAATCCTTTGCTACAAGTTTACAACACATCTGAGGCCCGAGCCAAACCAAGTTCAGTATATTATATGGCAAGTCGGTTTCTGACCTATAAAACTTCATAAAAGAGATTTTGTCAAGTTAAATTGACTATTGTAAGATCTATTTGCCAACAAAAATATTGATACAAGAATTTCTTTTAAATATAAGATAAATAACAATGAGAGAGAGAGAGAGAGAGAGAGAGAGAGAGAGAGAGAGAGAGAGAGAGAGAGAGAGAGAGCGCATTAATAATTTTCTTTGACCCTCAGGTATTTGAAATGTTCAAGAATATTGTGAACAATAGTTTCTGAAGGGTAAGTAACTAACGGACAATATATTTTTTGAGAAAACACGTACGGGTATAATTATCTTGTTTATAAAGAAAATATCAAGACAATTTTGCACAACACAAGAAGAGGATAAAAAAAAACTCAGTTTGTCAGCCCTAAGTACCTACAGTACACCATCATGAGATTAGAGACCATTCAAGTCTAAGGATGAACCAACAGATAGACGAATCTGAGAAGCAGAACACACACATACATACATACATACACACACACACGCGCACGCACACACACAGGGAGACCTCTTGTCTCCTAAATTATTCTTAAGAATGCCAAGAAGTTGTTTCTAAGAATTTATATTGAGAAAATTTAGGAAATAATGTTAATGGGGAATGCCTTATAAACTTAAAATTTGCAGATGAAAGTTCTGTTTAGAGAATCATGGAAGGAATTGTAAAAGATGATAAAAGACTGAAGATTAATATGAGTAAAGCTAAGATGATGTTAAATGAAAATGTAGACAAACAACAAATAAGGGTTATGGGCCAACCTCTAGACATTGTTACTGAATATAAGTACTTGGACAGTAAGTGTTTCCCCAGGGCACGAAACCGAAATAAAAAAAAATTATAAGTACGGAATAGAGAGATTTTGTTGAACAAAATGAAATTATGGAAAGTAAAATACCACTCTCGCTAAAAAGAGAAGTATTTAATGAGATGGTCCTACCAGTATTAACATATGCATCATAAACTTGGAGCCTTATTAAAGCCTCAGAACATAAGCTAGTAACAACTCAAAGTTCTATGAAAAGAATAATGATAGGAATAATACTAAGAGGCTGAACGAGAGCAACATTAATGCGAGAACAAGCTAACGTAGAGGATATTCTAACAAGTTGTAAGAAAAAGAAATGAACAAGGACAGGACTTATAATGAGAATGACAGATAATAGATGGACATTAAGAATAACAGAATGGGTCCCTAGAGATAGCAAAAGAAGCAGAGGAAGAAAGAGAAAAAGATGGATTGACGATGTAAGAAAATGTGTGGGTGAAGACTGGTATAGAAAGACCACAAACATACGCCAGTGGAAGGACATGTCTGAGGCCTTTGTTCTGCAGTGGACTAGTAAAGGGTAATGATATATATATATATATATATATATATATATATATATATGTGTGTGTGTGTGTGTGTGTGTGTGTGTGTGTGTGTGAGAGTGTATGTGTGGATAATGAGTCTTGGTAATGAAACCTCAAAATAAATTTCCTGGAATCATGCACATTCCAATTCGGTCAGATTTACTTCGCAAGTAAACTAATAAGTAGATCGTTGAAATTCTCGCTCCATTTCCATTACCTTTCAAGTTCTCTCCACAAAGGAACTGGATAATATCATTCAGTAAATGAAGATTTCGAAGGAAACTGACACATCAATAAACTGATTTTAGAATAACTTCGGACTGAACATGATTATTGTAATGTAGACCACAATTAATGGGATGCTATTGTAGTATGCTACCTACCGTCGAATTTCTACTATAGTATGGTATCTACAACAAAGTATGTTATCTACCGTCAATGTTAATCCTCCTGTTTGATGAGGATTATCAAACAGATTACTTACCACCAGTATGTTATCCTCATTGGACTGTAATGATAGTTTAATAATATTCATTGGAGGGATAACATGGAAGCATAATTATAAACAGTTTGTAGGTTAGGTTAGGTTGGGTTAGACTATGTTAGGACATGGATGCATAATTATAAGCAGTTTGTAAGTTAGGTTAGGTTAGGTTGGGTTATCAAGTCGGTAGTGATCCTCCTTATTAGAGGCGGATTAGCAAGTAGACCGTATCCTTAGAGACTGATGGTGGGTATCATACTATAGTCAGAGAGGGGTGGTAGATAGCAAAATCGGCGGTAGATAGCATACTATAATAGCACCATTAATGGATCTAAGAAAACAGTTTATGAGAACATCTTGTTG
>NC_090727.1:93746435-93763228 GCF_036898095.1 Palaemon carinicauda | reverse complement strand
GAGAGAGAGAGAGAGAGAGAGAGAGAGAGAGAGAGAGAGGCGTAAAATAGCGTACGTAAAGCTGTATTATTATTATTATTTTTATTATTATTATTATTATTGTTGTTGTTGTTAATAAAATTATTATTGTTATTATTATTATCATTATTATTATTATTATTACTGTACAGTATTATTATCATTATTTATTATTATTACGGTATTTACTTAATCTACGTACGTTCGGTATGCGCGGGGCATCTTCTATGAGTAGGTAACCAACACATCATAGTACTGTAAGACGGGTTGTGATTGGTTCAAACGCTTATAGATGACGAATCAGAACTCTAAGTTTTGTTATCTAGCATGTGATTGGTGTTTTGCCCGCATCTCCTACCCGCAGCATCAAAGTTCTTGCGGGGCTGGATCGTCCACTCTCTGTTACCGCGTATCGCTGAGTAGACGTTCTTAAGTGTGTGAATCTGTGCTGTGTGCGACTTTTTTAAGTTGAACTTTTTGTTACTGTAAATCCTACTGTAATGGCTCCCAAGCGTTCTGCTTCTACTAAGGCTGGTAGTGAGCCTAAACGCCATCGAAGGATGATGACGATAGCTGAGAAGGTTACGCTTCTCGACATGTTAAAAGATGGTAGAAGTTACGCGGCCGCCGGCCGCCATTTTGGCATCAACGAATCTACTGTTCGCTATATCAAGAAGGACGAGGCAAACATTAGAAAGACGGCTGCAATCACCTTTAGCAGATCAGCGAAGCGAGTCGTTACAACGCGTAATAAAACGATCGTAAGCATGGAAGGTGCTTTAGCTGTGTGGATTGCCGACTGCCGGAAGAAGAACATAGCGTTGGATACGAACACCATCCAAACAAAGGCTTTGAGCTTATATGAGAATTTTGCTGCAAAGGAACCTAAAGACGACGACGGCAACCATGCTGAAGATGATGATGATGCAGATGATCCTCAACCAGGGACATCCACTGATTCCCAGCCTCAGAAACGTTTTTCCGCAAGCAAAGGATGGTTCGCGAAGTTTCAGAAACGCTTCGCCCTGAAAAGCGTTTCCCTGCATGGGGAGTCTGCTTCCGCTGACACTGCCGCTGCTGAAACTTACGTGAACCAGACGTTCAAGAATATTATCGCCGAAGGTGGATACAAGCCGGAACAAGTCTTTAATATGGATGAGACTGGCTTGTTTTGGAAGAGAATGCCGTCGCGAACTTTCCTGTTCAAAGAGGAAGCCAAAGCCTCTGGCTTTAAAGCATTCAAGGATCGCGTTACCCTCGTGATGTGTGGCAATGCTGCTGGATTTTTGTTAAAGCCGGGGCTTATTTATAAGTCGAAAAATCCTCGCGCTTTGAAAAATAAAAATAAGAATCTCATTCCCGTGTACTGGATGCATAATCAAAAAGCATGGAATACGAAGATGCTGACCTCCAACTGGTTCCATCAGTGTTTTATCCCGCAAGTCAGCAAATATCTCTTAGAGAAGGGCTTGCCATTCAATATCCTTCTCCTTATGGATAACGCTGGTGGACACGCAACTGACCTGTCGCATGAGGGCATTCAGGTTGAGTTCCTGCCACCCAACACCACGTCATTAATTCAACCGATGGACCAGGGGATTATCAGGGCGTTCAAGGCCCTCTACACGAAGAACACCTTGGCGGACCTCATTGCATGTGTGGATGCTGCCCAAGATGACGAGGATGAAGATTTTAACTTGAAGGCGTACTGGCGGCAGTATACCATAGCCACGTGCCTGCAGAATATTCAGAAGGCACTTCAAGAGATGAAACCTGCAACCGTGAATGCGAGCTGGAAGAAGTTGTGGCTCGATATTGTTTACGACGACAAGGGATTTACTCCGTCGGAAATCCAACACTCTGCAATACGGAAATCTGTGCAGTTGGCTGCCATAATTGGAGGTGACGGGTTTGGCGACATGACGACTGAAGACGTCGACGAGTTGTTGGACTGCCATTCCCAGCCCCTAACTGACGCAGACCTCGAAGACCTGACGAAATCGGCAAGTGAAGAAGAGAGTGATACCCAGGAAGAGACCCAAGAAAATGTCGAAGAAACGGGCTTAACATTAGAACGGCTTGCCAAGGCCTGCAACCATGCGAAGGAGTTGAAAGAAATGTTGCAAGAGTGGGACGAGGATATGGTTCGCTCAATGCAATTCTGCAACAAGATCGATGAAGACATGACTCCCTACAAAATGCTCTTGGATCGAAAAAAGAAGCAGCGGCAACAACTTCCGATCACAATGTTCTTCCAGCCTCGCAAAAAAGAGCCAGTTCCTCCTGCTAGTACGCCTTCGGAAGAAATTGAAGAAGTTTCCCAGGAAGAAGTTGAAGAGGTGTCCCAGGAAAAGACACCTCCGTCTGAAGAGACGTAAAATACTATCATTGGCTGCACAGTAGAACACATCATCAGCTTCATCATCATCATTTCTACTGTGCAGCAAATTCATCGCCATCACCATTCAAGTTTTTCTTCAACTTCTTTCGTGGTGAGTACAGTAACAATCTTTATTTTTTACTTTAATATTCTTACTGTACATTCTAAAACTGTATTTGTGCCTGTTTTATAGTTTAGTACTGTACGTACTGTATGCATTAAGTTAAAGGGAAGGTTTTAAAAGTCTACATGTTGTAACCTATCATATTTTTTTTGTTTAAAATTTACATTTACGTACGTAAAACAATCTCTCTCTCTCTCTCTCTCGTAAATTGTTTTCCTGCTTTGCTACGTACAATATGTACTGTACAGTACTGTATGATTTTATATAGATACGGTAAATTATATTTGTAAGGTAACATATTTTGTAAATGCTTTTACTGTAAATACTGTACTGTATCATTATTTATCACTATCATCATGCGCGTTAAATGCCTTCTTTGTTCTGAGCGTGGTTGTTTACTGAGCGTACAGTACTTTATGACGCTGTCGTTTCAGGCGGCGTCATAAAGAAAAACATTTCATTTGGAAGTCCTAAGAAAAATTAAGTAAAACATTGGTAATAAAAAAATCAACATACTGTATAATCAATATAATCGATGCAAAAACTAACCTATACATATATGTGTACACTAAATGAGTTTGTTTCTTCATTATGATCAGAGATGAACGTAAACAAAACATTGGTTGCCATTTTTTATCGTGCTTTTTAGGTGTTTAGGAAACGCATGATATAAAATCGCCTTTAATATTTGTGCCTGTTTTAGTTTAGGGTGCTGTAGTACATGCATTAAGTGTTCTGTACATTAAAGGGTGGTTTGTTAACAGTACTACGTACAAGGGAAGGTTTTAAAAGTCCGAATATACATGTTAAATAAATAGGTAAATATGATGTCACTACTTCGCGGATTTTCACCTATCGCGCCCGCGTCTGGAACCTATCTACCGCGATAAACGAGGGTTCACTGTATATATAAAATCATCAAGAATACTTCCAAACATATACAGTGATGCCTCAGGATACGAAATTAATCCGTTCAGGATGCGGTTTCGTATCCTGATATTTTCGTATCCTGAGTCGCGTTTTACATGTAAATAGCCTAATCCGTTCCAAGCCTTATAAAAAGTCACCTTTTCTTTCATAAACACGCTAAACTGTAGTAATAAACATGCAATGCAGCCATTTCTATCATTCAATAATTAACACAACCATTAAAAACAGCCTAATCCATTCCAGAAACCACTACTGTTTTCTTTACTACGGTACGTACTGTATAAAAGTTACGGTACTGTATGTACGTAAAGCATTTAGATCAGTGAAGGTGTATTGTTACCTGTACGTACACCTAAATTAATGATTGATACTGTACCTGTACACTCTGAAAAAAATGTTACAGTTGGAACTTACCTTTAGATTGAGACGATGTCCGATAGCGAAGTCGCGGCAGAGGAGGATGGCATAAGGCAGAAAACGTAACAAGTGACAGACTACGTACAGTAATTTACACACTTAACACATTAACACTTAAACTTTACGAAATAAAAAAATGGCAGAAATAATTAACACTTAACATTACGTATGGAAAACTATAAAATGAAAGAAAAAATTACTTTAACACTTAACGGTAACATGAAACTTAAAATTGAATTTTTTTTTTTTTGCTTTTTTATAACTTTACGTTTTTCTTATTTTCTAAATCTCTTCTATTTCTTCATCACTTTCTTTTTTCTGTTTCTTTTCTTTACTTTCACCTTCTACTTCTTCATCTCTTTCTTTTTTCTGTTTCTTTTCTTTACTTTCACCTTCGTCTTGGCATACTAATACCGCTGGCCTCTTTAATAAGAAACTATCCATTGAAGCTTGTTTCTGCCTACTTTTCAACACATTTCTAAAATGCGTTAGCCAAACGTCATTGCAGTGTTGAAGCGCACGGTTGGTATAAACTTTTTCTGGATGTTCCTTTTCGACGTAGTCTGCCATTCTATGGAAACATGCAAGAATTTCCTTGATGTCTGCCGTTTTCAAAGGTGCAACATCCTCCTCATCACCGCTAGAGAACTGCTCTTGAACATCACTCACTTGCATCGTCTCCAACTCCTTCAAGTCGTCCGTCGTCAACTCCTCGTGGTGCTCCTCGATAAGTTCATTGATATCTTCCGCGCTAACTTCCAGCCCCATGGACGTACCAAGATGTACGATGTCAGCCACCTCAGACTGCTGAATTGGTTCAGGATCGTCAACGATCTCGGCTTCTCCTCCAGGCTTCCCGAACCCCTCGAAGTCTCGTGCAGAGACAGCATCAGGCCACAGCTTCCTCCAAGATGAGTTTAGGGTACGCCTCGAAACTTCCTGCCAAGCGAGATCGATGAGTTTGAGGCATATCACGATGTTGAAGTGATCTTTCCAAAATTCACGCAGAGTGAGGTTTGTACTCTCTGTGACTTGGAAACATCTCTTGAAGAGATGCTTCATGTACAATTTTTTAAAATTAGAAATAACATGCTGGTCCATGGGCTGGAGGAGAGGGGTGGTGTTAGGCGGTAGATACAGGACCTTTATGAAGGAATACTCGGCCAGAAGATATTCCTCGAGGCCAGGAGGGTGAGCTGGAGCATTGTCCAACACCAGCAGACATTTCATAGGGAGGCGCTTTTCTTCCAAATATTTTCGGACAGTCAGACCGAAGCAGACATTCACCCAATCAATGAACAGTTGCCTCATTACCCAGGCTTTTGCATTCGCCTTCCACATCACGGGAAGGTTCTCCTTAATGACTTTGTGGGCTTTGAAGGCTCGGGGATTTTCTGAATGGTACACCAGCAAGGGCTTTATCTTGCAGTCCCCACTGGCGTTTGCACAAAAAGCAAGGGTAAGCCTGTCCTTCATAGGCTTATGTCCGGGTAGAATCTTCTCCTCCGCCGTGATGAATGTCCGACGAGGCATTTTCTTCCAGAAAAGCCCAGTTTCGTCGCAATTGAAAACTTGCTGCGAACTGTAGCCTTCCTGCAGAGTCAACTCTTCGAACGTTTTAACAAAAGCTTCGGCGGCCTTCGTGTCCGAGCTGGCTGCCTCCCCATGCCGTACCACTGAATGGATGCCAGTCCTTTTCTTGAACTTCTCGAACCACCCACGAGAAGCCTTAAACTCTGGGGGTTCCTGCTGGGATGTTCCTTCTCCTGCTCCTTCTTCAGCCTGAGCACGCACGAGATCACCGAAAATGGCGGAGGCCTTCTGGCAAATTGTAGTCTCAGTGATGGTGTCTCCTGAGATCTCTTTGTCCTTGATCCACACAAGCAGCAGCCTCTCCATATCGTCATGCACGTGCGTTCTCTTGTTGGAGAAAATAGTGACGCCCTTAGAAGGTGTTGCTGCTTTGATGGCCGCCTTCTGCTTCAGGATGGTGCCTATCGTAGACGGATTCCGGCCATACTCCTTGGCGATCGCACTTAAACGCATGCCAGACTCGTACTTTTTAACGATTTCAAGTTTCGTCTCCATCGAGAGCATCGTCTTCTTCTTCTTTCCTTCGGCAACATTCTTGGGACCCATGGCTACAGTAATACGTAATATAATACACTACGTAACGTTATATAAAGTCTATGTATAGTAAACACTAATACAGTACAGTGCACAGTAACGAATGTTTATTAACGATAACACGTGGCGTACGAATGTACTGTATATTTACACTAAGTCAAACAAGCGAAAGCACACAACACAATGTCTGTTAACGATACCGCGGTCGGAACGAAAAGAGAGAGAGAGAGATGAACGCCCGTGCGTAGGCAAGCTGGGATAGTTGCCGACCAATAGGAAAGCAGGATCTTATGGCGTCAGCTAGCGTCTGAGTAGGGAGATAACCAATGGGTGAGCGGGAGGCTGTAAGTGAGTCTACCCAAGTTCAAAGTCAGGCGGCGCGCGCTTTTTAAAATTACTCTCGGCGAAGAGTTGGGATCTCATAAGGTTTTCGTATCCTGAAACTTTATCCGTATCCTGGGGCATAAAAATCTTCGAATCACTTTTCGCATCCTGAATTTTTCGTAAGCAAAAACTTTCGTATCCAGAGGTATCACTGTAGTGAGAAAAACAGTTATAAAGACAAAAGATTAATGCCAGTCCAAAATAGGCGAGGAGGAAAAGCGTCAACGACCGGTCACTCTCCAAGCCAAAAGTAAAGTGAAGCACAGTCACGGGTGTGTGAATGAAGGGGGTAGCTAGCTACCAACCTACCCCACACTAACTAGCGGGATGGGTAGTTAACCCTCGCTAAATTTTAATGGCTCGTCCCCTCAGCTTCGCCGAAAATAATATCCCTAATAAATAGCATTGGTTTGAATTCCAGTTACGGAACAAACATCAAGTTTAGAGGTGTCACAAGAAATGTGCATATTAAAAGTGCAAGAAATGGCACTTTTTCCAATTGTATCTAACTATAAAGGCACACATTTTTATATAGAAAAAACAAATTATGAGCTTTGGAAAATAGGCTCATTCGTTAATAACTTTCTCTATCTCAACTGGGACTATCAGGTTATTTTGGATAACCTCAAATCCACACCTCTAAGAAAGAAGCTAAAACACTTAGCTTAAGGTAAGAATACAGCATGCTACGAGGTCACAAGAGTGGCAAAGCTTTCCAGGTAGATAGACATGGTATCCTAAGTTAGGTTAGTTAAGGAATCTGGTCTATATTAAAGATAATACAGTCTGGATATACAATTAAACATTTATTCATAATCATCCCTTTCTTATATGTAACTTTTGTTGCAAACAAATAGTTTCCCCTTGAAAAAGAGACTAGAACCTGTCTGCCATGAACAATAACGTAATAATGACCAGTCTTTTTAGTCACCGACTTTTGGCTATCATCAAGAGACATTTTTTCTGGCTAATTACGCAAAACGTCTTTTCAACTAGATCTCCTGACATTAGTTGATGCATGGTGTCTGTGACCTAGTTGCAAGCATACATACTACATTTATTTCTGAGTGTTTTAATTAATAACTTGGCTATTGATAAAGTACAGCATAGTAATAATGCTCTGCCTAATTATGTGAAGTGCCAAAATTGTAGGAAATTTTGTTTGACGGAGAAAGACCAAGAATATGGCCTGTATTCTTACTCTACTGGTGATTATTGTATAAGGAAACTAGCTCATAAAGAAAACAATTTTGAGCTTCGGAAAACTGTGCTTATGTTAACCATTTTCTCTATCGCAAGTTGGATCACCAGATCATAGTCACAAATCTTGGTATTTCATTAAAATCTTAGGCATACAGTATAGAGGATCTTTCTGCTTTGAGGTGATGGATGATAAGTTTAAGAACATAGTTTCAAACGATTCCCTGGTATTGAGGTTGATATTGACAAGACACTTGTCATCAATTACAATTAAAGAGGCCACATCCTGAAGCAAGAGTGATCCCTTCGTGGCACTGATCGAATCAGTAAAATCCCTTCATTGTTCCCTTGGTTGACGCCGTCAATTCTCAACCTTGTGACCGTGATCAGCATCTGCCCATTATCTTGAACTATGTTTTGTCAAGGTCACTTAGGCACTCTGACCAGTGAGTCACTAATCGAGATCTGCATTTGTACTAGTAGAACCACCAGACAGTGAATCACTTTGTGACTTAGTGTTCTCAGAGAACTATGATATAAACACTCAGAAAATTTAACATTTGTCGAGATACTGTACGCCAAGGACTGGATTGAGAGGCCTACCATATATGTAAAGTATCTACATCACTAACTTGCTAGGTATAAATTCACCATAAATCGCCAACCTAACCCCAATACTGTATTTTGCTAAACCCACCTCTATGCCATTCCTCTAAACTGTATATATATGAGCCAGCAAGCACTTGTACACTGTAAAGAGCTCCTTTTGATGCCTGGGAGTCCAAAGCCAGCACCTCAAAAATGGTTCAGAAAAAGGAATCAAGGTAAGAAAACAGCATCCTATGAGAAGCAGAACTAACCTTCTATAGGTAAGGACACAGCTTTCTAAGCTAGGATACCGGGTAACCTAAAGTTATGTTGTATTCGTTTCTCTCCCTCATGCAATATTTATAAGGAATAAAATAGGTCTGGAAAGCCTTAACATCCCTTCTGAAATGATGGTGTGAGACTGGCATAAAAAAACATGGTAAATTTATGGAAAACATGGGACTACTTTTATAAGAAAAAAAAAAATATTACTACAGTAAATGATGTGCTTTCAACTAATTTGACCTTTATTTCCATTGCAAATAAGCCGTTTTACCGTTATGGACCCCGTCCTTCCCGAAGGACACAAGTGAGAACCGTGAATTTTGGGTATGCAAAAACAGGGCAAAACATGATTATTTAACACTTTAGAGATTTGTAAAAGGGTAGAGAACCTAACAAACCCACTTAACCTAACCTAGTAGTTCCCGGGTCACAACCGCTAGCCTTGGGTCCAAAAATGTGATTATTTAACACTCTTGAGATTTGTAAAAGGGTAGAGAACCTAACAAACCCACTTAACCTAGCCTAGTAGTTCCAGGGTCACAGTCCCTAACCGAGGGAGCAAGGCCCCACAAATAAATCCTTACATTATGATAAAGTAAACCACAAATAATTCCATGCCTTATCGTTGACACCTACGTCTTTTTTTTCTGTCTAGGCAATCTTTACAGAAGCATTGTATTAGTAAAGTTTGTCCCGTGTATTTCTATAATAATACCAACTTCTGAAATAGATTGTACTTCCCTCTTGTCGTCATTGTAAGCGTTCCTGTTGTAGTCGATCCTAAAAATAGCTCCACAGCACTCGAGACACTTTCTCTTAAGAATTGAATAATGTCTTTGAGCATATTCAACCAATAATTCAACGCCACCAATAGAAAAATAATGATAAAATTCTTCATAACCAACATTGCACTGCACAATATCCGTAGGAATTGGGTTTTTTGTCAAAATTAATGCCAGAAGTGCCAGCCACTGCCTTCGCCATAGCTACAACAAAACAAAATGCCGGTTTTCCTTAGTTATTTGAAGTATACTGTCAAACACGGACCAGTGGATGTTAAGGTACGGTAACTTTATTACTCAGTTGAAATCAAAGTAAAACTTTGTTTTTGACTGAAGTCATTCGTAATTAGTTATGAAACCATTATGTCACAATGATATCACACCTCTCAGCCAATAAACTGAAATTGGAACTGCTCGTGTTTACGTAAGAGAGTGAGATAAAGGGCTCATTAAAAGTAAACATTGCCATACAGGAAACGTCTCTCCAAACCTGGGAAAATTTTGAGGTAATAACTTATCAACCTCAGAAACTAGTATAACTGAGTAAAAACCTTCCCAAGGTGAAAGACCACTGTCAACGAAACCAGAACTACTGTAAAGACCAAAAACGAAAACGGCGAGTCCGTCTCCAACTAAAAACTTACTGTCTCAAGGCTAGGCTAGCCGAAACTGACACGAACTCAAAAAACATGAAAAATAAAAATGCAATGTAAATGCTAACTAAAAATAGAGCCCAAAGCATCGCAATGCTAAAGAATAACTAGCTAACGCGAAACTTACAAAATAAACAAGTAAACATGAAAAAAGGGCAATTAGGTACGAAACCCGACGCCATGGCTAGCTGGACTCCAAGCGCTCAGGCTTCCTCTATCACAAAAGCTAAAATTTTATTCCCCGAAGGAATCCAGAACAATCACAGCCAAGACAAAAAGCAAAGAAAGATAGTTACTCAACTTTGACGAAGAGGAGGAAACCATCATACGAAGAAAATCTTGAAAATAAGGTGAAATGAGCGCACAAAAATATAGAACATTAGCGACAAGGTGATAGGATATGTAACGGCTCCTTACTTATCCTTCCCCTTAGAGGATTAGACTGGGTAAAGTCTATTCGGAGTGCAGATATCTATGGCTATCTTAGGATACGTCCCTGATTATACAAGATATCTTCGGATAGTCGTTCCGGGGATTAGAACTCTGTGATACCTGACGGTAATTCTCTTATAATATCAATCGCAGAAGTATTATACAGTAGGAAGCTGGCGGATGGAACTTCCATCAGGACAACATGGCCATCTCACCCAAAAATAGATTTTTCCTACGTCAAAATCCCTTTTAATTCCATCTCGTTCAATCTCTAATATAAAAAGAATACTTTTTATGTAGTGTTTCACATGCTCTTTCCATGTAGGGGATTAATTTTTCTAATATCGTGTGGCATGCTTCTGAAGTTTTACCAGGAATCTCCATATTTTGTGCAACTATTTCGTGGTTTATTATGCGTCTTAGAGAATAATGTATAGAGAAGAAAAGGTGAGTTTTACCATTATTCATCGATTCGCCAGTAAATTTTCCTCACCTGAAACCACTGGTTCCCACTGGGTGTACTCCATTACTGTAAGATATATTATGGTATATCTTATTACCTATTTATTTGCAAGGGAAATGAAGTTTGCCCCGTGTTTTACTATAATAATGCCAAAAACATAGCAATGATGCAGATTGTCCATTTTGGACAATGATTGTAAATTGTGGAAAATAGGAAATTAGAATTAATAATTTTTAAGGGAAACTGTTTCGTTTGTGACTAATTACATATTGCAGTTATTTAAAAAAAAAAAAAAAAGTGTCAACAGGTTTTGATTACGTGATTTGTGGTGCGGTGCTTGTGTAAATATTTAGGTTGTATTCCTGTTTGCCTGCCAGGTGAAACGTAGGTTTTCTGGTATGAAAATACGTCTGGGATTGTCAATGACGACCAGGTTTTATTATTAAGGGTAAATAGGAATCAGAAAAATTTTAGTGGAAAACTGGGTATTACTGTAGTGTATTACAGGGCAATGTAACCCCGAAAACTGTTCGTTTGCGACGATATTTGCACATACTGATTTTGCTAGTGCCGAGATATGAAAATGTGTATCGGCAAATATGCGTCTGACGTTATTGTTAATATTTACCGAATTATTACTAAGCTATCAAGGCCTATTACATGATTTGTGACTAAACCATTAAAAGCTTTTGTTTATTGTTTACAAACACGAATCCTCTGCATTACTCGTTTATATCTCGGCTTACCTTATTTCCTGATGTAGGCTGTAGTCCATTATTAAGGCTTGTTCTAACCTTTGAAAGCTTTGATACACGTTTCTCTTCTTTTAGTAGATAAAGGAATAAGCTAACCTAATTTTTTCGATATTTCCGACATGGCACAACACAAAAGGGAAACAAAATACTGGAGTACACAGAAACAATCGGTATGGACGAGTGATAATAGTGAACTAACTGTCGAAGTCTACGAGTCCGAGAAGATGAGAAGTGTACTGTATAAAGTGTGTAGTCTGATTCACATTGTTGCCATTCCACATAGATTAACAAAATCGTTTGCCTTTAGTATAATATTTCTTTTCACTGCTCTGATTACCTACTCAAATTTTATTTCCCTTTCCTTATTTGTCTCCTTTTACACATAATTTCTCGGAATTCTTAGTCTTCATTTCAATGAGGTAATGGCACGAAACAAGAGCGAATTACATTCGTAAGTAGCCTATAACGACAGATAGAGATCGGCATATGAGTGTTTGTATTTGGGAAATAAATACTGGTCATTCCACATTTGTATGAATTTTCTAGTTTCAATATTCATCTGTATTTACTGTGATAGTTTTTTTTATATTATGATTATTAAAGAGTTTATTAAACGAGAGACTACTGAGTACATATTGCAAGAAATAAGGGCAGAGAAGCTGCTGATGAATAACTTGATCATTACATAAGATGCTGACTTGAAGATCATGGTAACACTGTTTAAAGGGTAGCGTTTGAATGTTCGATCGTCTGAATTCACTGTAACTAAAGTTCAATTTCCTGAATACTTAAGTGTTTATCTGGTGGCTTCCAATAACGTTTCTGGTCGTTTATTCATACAATACTATACACGCCCCCAGAAACACTTTCTTAATATCACGGTGATGGAGCGGCAGGACATTCAGAGATGCGACAGGGGGAAACTCTGAGACGTGATAATTAAGAGATGGAAGAAAGTGAATCTCTAAAAAGGAAAGAGAGTCACTAAAAGCTATTTTCACTCATTTTTTTTCTTCAGGTAGTAGGTTAGATAAGGCGACAGCCACTCCTTGAGATACTACCGCTACAGAGTTTTCAGATCCTTGGACTAGCCGGATAGTACCACATTGGATTCGTCTCTGGGTACGACTCAATTTTCCTTTGCCTACACATACACCAAATAGTCTGCCATATTCTTTAAACACACTCACCCCTTTCCTCGTACACATGAAAACACTAAGATAACCCAACATTCTTCTTCACTCAAGGAGTTAACTACTGCACTTTAATTACTCAGTAGCTACTTTTCTCTGGTAAGGGTAGAAGAGACACTTTAGCTATGGTAAGCAGCTCTTCTAGGAGAAGGACACTCCAAAATCAAACCATTGTTCTCTAGTCTTGGGTAGTGCCATAGCCTCTGTACCATAGTCTTCCACTGTTTTGAGTTTGAGTTCTCTTGCTTGAGGACACACTATTTTATCATTTTCCTTATTTCCTTTCCTCACAGAGCTATCTTCCCTGGGACTATAACATCCCTTTTTTTCAACTAGGGTTGTAGCTTAATAAATAATAATAATAATAATAATAATAATAATAATAATAATAATAATAATAATAATGATAATAATAATAATGATAATAATAATAATAAGTGTGAAATACTTTTTTTTTTTTTGGTTTTATTGTTAATCTATATGTTTCACTACTATACACTAAAGGTTCAGATATGAAAGGGCAGTATATTATCAAAAGACCTTCTTGATAAACATGATTGGCTAGAATCGAGTTTAAAAGCTTTGCACATAGCAGCAGATGGAACACGAGTTAAGCCTAACTATACGGTAATAAAGTAATATAGAAAAATATAGAGGCCATAATATATAAAAAAAATGTACCTTTATCTAAATAAAACTGAGGCTAAACCCCACTTTACATACTAATATTAGCTAACTTTCTAAACTATTCCTAACCGTGGTTAAGGTAACTAACTGCCACCATTCTTCTTTCCCCCATATCACTTATCAGCTGAAAACTATATTTAATCTCTGTAGACAGAAAGATATATAATATGATTACTGAAAGTCACCGTAGACTAATGGAAACTAAAATAGTCGTTCTATGAACGCAAAAATGATTTTGGCTAAAAGATATACAATTCATTACATAAATCATGCTAAGGAATAAATTCAACGTTTTGGAAACTAAAATAGAACTCGAGAGAAGATCTTAAACCTTGGAGGATATTAGGAATTTCTTTATATTCACCGTATCGATTCACGAGAGCTGTCGGATATTAAATGCGGCCAATATTTTATCCCTAAAATTACAGAAAAAAAAAAAAGAGAGAATTTGAGTCTTCCTCTAGAAATACTAGCCTACAACATACGTTTACCCATACATACATACATACACTCACACACACATTGTGTATATATATATATATATATATATATATATATATATATATATATATATATATATATATATATATATATATATATATATATATATATATAGTATAAATAGGATGGAGAAAAGCCAGCGTAGCATCATATATTTATTTTCCAAATTTTCGAGACTTTGGGTCTCATCATCAGGGCTGTAAAATATACAAAATATACAAATTAAAAAAGACTCAGTACTGATATTAATATAAAAAGAACAACGTAAAAGTTAAATATAATCATTTAAAAAATGAAAGGAAATAAAGGAAAAATTATATACATATATAAAATCAAAAAGTGAAGAATGCTCAAAGTACCTATCATTATGGAGCTAAAAAACTGAGTGACGTTGTCTGGTTTGGGAAGGAGGACGTCAACTATGCTATATATAGAATTGTGGAAGAAGTCTGACCATTTAGTGGGGGCACAAGCTGTTTAATTGCCAACGACTCCAAAACAGAGAGAGAATAGTCATTGGGCGCTTGGGTGACAATACGAAAATCCTTATATGAAAATGATGTTTTACATTTATTACAATGTTCACGTATATTGGAAAATTCTTTAGTTTTCAAAGTACATCCCGTACGATGACTGACTCCGAGATGAGAATCGATTCTGACCTTGAGCAGTCTTTTGGTGGCTCCCACGTATTTCCCGATCTTACATTTCGGGCAAGTAAAGCAATATACCACCAAAGACCGCATCAAAGTCGGAAGTTTATCTTTGTGGGAGAACAAAGAACCCAGAGTTTTAGGATTTTTTTCTATTAACTTAAGGTTCACTGCCGGAAAAGTTTTTTGAATGACATTTTGTATTTGCACCTTAAATGTGTTAGAATGAATTAAAGATATAGAGGCATATATTAATAATTTAGGCACGTTCAGTGCAAGTTGACGTGGCTGAGATTTATCATTTAAAAAGTTATTGACATATTTCAAGATTAAGGCTGGAGGATACGAATTGTTTTTAAAAAACTTTAGTAAAAATTGGATTTCACTATGGAAGTTATGCCAGTTGGAAGATAACGTATAAGCACGGTGTAACAGCGTGGAAATACTATTTAATTTAAAAATCTTGGAACAACTGCTATAATAGTTTGTACCTTGACCTGTGAACGTCTTTTTTCTAAAGACGCTTGTATTAAAACCATGTTCTGTCCTTGTAATTAAAACATCTAAAAAAGCAAGTTGGTTGTCTTGTTCATGCTCAATTGAGAAATTTATATTAGGATGTAGGCCATTGATATATTGCAAGAAGGCTTCAGCTGCTTCTTTAGACCTAAATAGAGCAATACTGTCATCCACATATCGCTTATAAAAGAGAGGGCGATATGATAGGGGACACCCATCCAGCATCTGTTCCTCGAAAGAGCACATAAAAGCGTTAGCCATAACTGGGCCAAGTGGTGACCCCATCGAAACACCATCAACTTGTTTAAAAACGTTATTGTTAAAAATAAAGTGAGTGTCCTGCACTGCAATTTCTAGAAGTTTCTTAAAATTATCCTTATTAAAACCATGATATAAAATATTTTCCTCGTAAAAAATCTTATCTAAAATGATGTCAACCGTCGCCTGCAACGGTATGTTCGTAAAAAGAGATGCGACATCCAAACTCACCATATATAAGTCAACATCCTGTGGTAGAATATCAGGTACAAGGTTAGCAGAATTGAGTAAAACGTATTCATTATTTGCAAATGGCTGTAGCAATGGTACCAAGAATTTTGCTATCTTGTAATTTGGGGTATTGTATGCCGCCAAAATTGGTCGTAAAGGAACACCATCTTTATGAATTTTAGGAAGTCCATATAGCACACCATAGGATGAACCTGAACAAAATAATTCTTGGTAAGTGTTTTCAGTTATAATATTTTGATCTTTGAGACTTTTGAGTAATCTATTGATTTTATCCTCCACCTTAAATATAGGTTGATATGTTGGAACACCTATTTCAACAAATTTAGTTGTATCTTTAAGAATATCATCCATTTTCTGTACATAGTCATTTTTGTTTATTATCACCGTGCCTCTTCCCTTATCCGGTCTGGTTATGACAATGTCTGGGTTATTGGATAAGGTTTTAAACAAGTTGATGGTGTTTCGATGGGGTCACCACTTGGCCCAATTATGGCTAACGCTTTTATGTGCTCTTTCGAGGAACAGATGCTGGATGGGTGTCCCCTATCATATCGCCCTCTCTTTTATAAGCGATATGTGGATGACACTATTGCTCTATTTAGGTCTAAAGAAGCAGCTGAAGCCTTCTTGCAATATATCAATGGCCTACATCCTAATATAAATTTCTCAATTGAGCATGAACAAGACAACCAACTTGCTTTTTTAGATGTTTTAATTACAAGGACAGAACATGGTTTTAATACAAGCGTCTTTAGAAAAAAGACGTTCACAGGTCAAGGTACAAACTATTATAGCAGTTGTTCCAAGATTTTTAAATTAAATAGTATTTCCACGCTGTTACACCGTGCTTATACGTTATCTTCCAACTGGCATAACTTCCATAGTGAAATCCAATTTTTACTAAAGTTTTTTAAAAACAATTCGTATCCTCCAGCCTTAATCTTGAAATATGTCAATAACTTTTTAAATGATAAATCTCAGCCACGTCAACTTGCACCGAACGTGCCTAAATTATTAATATATGCCTCTATATCTTTAATTCATTCTAACACATTTAAGGTGCAAATACAAAATGTCATTCAAAAAACTTTTCCGGCAGTGAACCTTAAGTTAATAGAAAAAAATCCTAAAACTCTGGGTTCTTTGTTCTCCCACAAAGATAAACTTCCGACTTTGATGCGGTCTTTGGTGG
>NC_090727.1:93731435-93741435 GCF_036898095.1 Palaemon carinicauda | reverse complement strand
AAGTCCTTGGCCCTACATAACAGTGACCTTGCCGAATACATTGAAGGTTTCACTCCGTTACGATGAACTAATGTTGATCAGCGGAAGCTGTCAAGAGTAACTATTTAAACAATATCTTCCTTTTATTACTATTTTGATAATTTATTGATTTACAAAAATTGTACAATATGCTGAATTTGCCTGTAAAATCTGCATTTGTAAACAGAATTACCTTACGAACAATAGTTATAAGTAAGATATGTTATTCCCTCTAGTAAAATTTAGGATGAATCATTCTGTGCCTGGTGATCAGTACATTAGTGGTCAGTAGAGTGTTAAGGAATAGAATGGTGGAAATATGGCCTTTGTAATCCAACGCCATTTCATTAATGCAACATCAAAGCAATTCTCCTAAACTTGCATCATCTGATATGTTTCTCAAACTTTTCAAAAAGATTTTCAAAAACGCCATTGAACTAAGTGTCCAGATGAATTTCAAATATTGAAAAAAAAAGAAAAAAAAAACTCAATTTGCTAAAAAAGATTCATCATTATCTCTTCTTTGAATAAATAACACTAAAAAACTAGTATATTAAAATTATATTGATTTTTTATCAGTAAAAATTAAGAACTGCCTCGAACAGTAAAATACTATTGGCTTTCTACAGATATCAAATATTTCCACTTATTCACGTTTCCATCATTTATTATGAAGTGGATGAATCTACATAATTAAATATGTAATCAAATAAACTATGTATTTATACACGTTAGACTCATTATTCTATTACTGTATAAAAGTCAATAAGTTGAAAGCAAGAGTTCGAGAACCTCGTTTACTTTCTCTTCTTTCGATTTAACAAATTTCATTGAAACTTTACATAAGTTTGACCTAAACTTCGACCAAACGAAAGAAAATGTGATAGATCATTTTTATTGGAAGCATCCTTAGCTCACAAGGATAGTGTGGTTGAAGCAACCAAAGGAACTAACGAGTTTGAGCGGGACTCGAACCTCAGTCAGGGACGTTACTACGTAGGCCACAACAAAATATGAAAAGATTAAAAGTTTGATCACAAACAAAAATGAAATGTGACTTAATATGCAAATGAGTAAAAAACCCAACAGAGTACAGATGATGAAAAAAAAATAATGAGGAATGAGTAAGGCGAAACCATAGAAAATGTAAAACCTTTGACAAGAATAATTAATGACTTAAAAAAAAAAAAAAAACATAAGAGGACGTACATTTGCAGTACTATTTTGATGCTGTTCTTAAAAAAAAAAAAAAAAAAAAAAAAAAAAAAAAAAAAAACAGATTGATTGGGTAAAAATATCCTCAATCAATTATATTTAGTAGATGAATATTAGTGCAAACCCTATGTGCGTTTATGTGTATGCATGTCTGTAAAAAAAGAAAGAAAAAAAAAACTTCAGAAATAAGAAGATGACATGACCTACGACAAGTAATTCCGTACATTACTTATTTGTACCTTCAGGACAAAAATATATAAACCTATGCATATATGTATATATATTTACATACACACACACACACACACACACATATATATATATATATATATATATATATATATATATATATATATATATATATATATATATATATATATACAGTATATATATATATTCCTTCAAGATACTTTGACAAGGAAACTTTGCGGCTCTAATCGTAGCTATGAAGGTATATGAATGGAACCAAAATGAAAATGTCACAAAATGTAACTTCGCAAAAGGTAGAGAGATAAAAATCACTGCTTTTAAGATCTAATTTACATGATATCAATTGTATATCTACATTTTCAATTTTCTTACGAAAAATGTTCAAATACGTTTATAGTACAAAAAATAGAAGAATCGAGGATAAGATTTCCTAATGGCAAGGGCTGACTAGTGGTAATTAAAGAATTGACTGAGATTAGAAATTATCTTTATATAACAAAACAATAAAAACATTCAGAGGAATATTAGGGACGAAATTCTTTTGAGGTTCGAAGCAGCAGAGAAAATGACCGATTCATGAAATGCTGACATGATGCGCGATAGCAATTTCACGGAGTAAACGATTTGGGCAGTGTAAGTTACTGACTTGATGGGAGGTTCCCAAATATGGGGTTAGACCAAATATTTGTCCCTAGAAAAAAGGTGCACATGTACTGATAGACTGAAAAGGAAATTTCCTGTGTGAGAGAGAGAGAGAGAGAGAGAGAGAGAGAGAGAGAGAGAGAGAGAGAGAGAGAGGAGAGAGAGAGAGAGAGCATTGGTAATTTCAAACTTATAGCAAACAAAAGTTTATATAACTTGAATATCTTTTCCTTGCATTGCAGTAATTTTTCGCTTCTTTCTCTATATCTTTTATGAAAGTGCAGTGGTTTTTAGCTTATTTCTCTATATCTCTCAACCTTCAAAAAACAACAAGGTACTACATTTCCATGTGAAGTTAACAGGAGCATACTGGATTAAGGACAAGTATATTCGATCCTTATCGATCAGTCCGAAAATCGAACACTGATCTATCAGATAGTTAGCATAGCGCGCTTATCATTGTCTCAAGGGGGCTAGATTACCAGAGAGAGAGAGAGAGAGAGAGAGAGAGAGAGAGAGAGAGAGAGAGAAGAGAGAGAGAGAAACAATCCCTAGGAAAGTCTTCTTTCAGAGTAATTCATGTTTTATTTACCATTCCACTGAATTCATTTTGCACTAAAGTGAACGAAAATATTAGTTTTCTACCACACATTTTTAAAAAAATCCCGTAATCAGACCACTATTATTCTAAGAAGCTTTTTTATTACAATTGGTGTACTGCTTGGGCATCAATGATAAAACAATTAAATTTCCATTTCATAATAACAAAGACAATGATAAAGATATGACAATATATGGATATTGCAATAACGCATGAGCTAACTCAAATCGAAATCACATGTCTTTCATGTCTGAAAGAATCATAATTTTTCATCAGCTTTCCAATCCTTAGCAGAAATAGGAAAGAGCAAAAGACGGAGCACTAGAGAAAACCTTATTGATGAAACAATAAAAACTTGATTCATATCTGCCTAACTTAGATTGCATGGGAGATGGATGTTTCCTGACCATACAAAGTGAACGATTTTTAATTCTTTCAAAAAGAAAAAAAATTAATCTTTTTGGAAAAAAAAACATTGATGGCTCAATGTTTTAAAGTTTCAGTATAACTGCAATATCCTAAAACAAGATTAATTAAAAACAGGAATACAACTTATTTACCTTTGAAATTTAAGCTGTACTTAAAAATTTATTAAAACGGATAAGAAAAATTAAATTACTTAAGGACTTAACTAAATCGCTAAATTTTGTTGCATAATTATCTAACCTCAAATAAGCTTTAGGGAAGTAGTAAATTTCTCGAATCAACCAAAATGGATATCCCGTAAATCATTGACAGATTAAAATTCCCATGAACAGAGTATTACCAAACGATTGCAAAACTACAACAATTTGATATAGGCATTTTCACATACACATCCGGTATTTTTCAAGTGAAATTTATTTCAAGAAAAGTAGGACGCCGTTTTACTTAGCTATCCATCAATATTTTCCTTTTTTTCTAAATTGCTCTTTCACACTATCAGAGAAACAGAGAACATGATTTAAAGATTTAAAGGTCACTCATGAATGCCAGAGGCAATGGACAGTGACAATGCCAGACTCAACAACACACACACACACACACACACATATATATATATATATATATATATATATATATATATATATTATATATATATATATATATATATATATATATATATATATATATATATATAAAATGCCCTCTCCACCCAACCTAGGAACAGGGAAGGCCAGGCAATGACTGCTGATGATTCAGCAGATAGATCTATAGGCTTTCCCAAATCCCCCATTCTTACCTAACAAGGATGGTGAGGTTGCAGACACTACATGAAGCTATCTAGCTTCAGCAAGGCTTGAACTCGCGTCCAGCAGGAAAGTTTCCAATAGGCTACCACAGTTATCGATAGCTGCTGTTCAAGTGCCACCTAGGTCAAGCTAGTTTGCAAGGACTAAACTCAAATTTCCCCAAACTGACTCGGTATGGGAGCCGTAAACTTAGCAATAATCTTTATTTCATAAGTTTGTACCAAAATTAGCTTTCACAATAGGCAATTCTTTATATACAAGAGAACTCTGCTTCCAGATATTCTATTGGGACTCCGTTCAGAACATGGCATTTCTATCTAAACACCTCAAAAACTTTATCATTAACTCTCTCTCTCTCTCTCTCTCTCTCTCTCTCTCTCTCTCTCTCTCTCTCTCTCTCTCTCTCTCTCTCTCTCTCCTCTCTCTCTCTCTCTCCGTTTCTTTCTGTAAAGAAAACTTTGCTTAATCCCCAATTTATTCTAGTAGCTTTAATAACAGACTGTCAGATGCAATCAAATCCTTGAAGAAGCGTTTTGGCTTACGCCGAAGCTTTAAGGTATAAATAATATCTTTTCCCAATCACTATTGTAAGTAGACTTACACAGTTTTGTTTGCCTCGTCTTCCTCTCGGGAAAAAAAAAAAAAAATTCCCACCCAATACCTGAACTTGGTATACGATAGCCGTAACGAGCTCGACAGAGAAGAAACTTTATACCTCGTTAAGAGGAGAATGTTCCTACGGAGACGAGGGACGTCAATGTCTCTGGGGATTCGATGACGTTACTTCATATTCGAGGTCGATATAGAACAGTGTGTTTTAATTCCATAATTATTTTGGATCATTTTACGCGACTGGAAAAAAGAATAACTATACGAAATATCAAAAACATCATGTGCTCAGAGGAATATGGCAACACTTTCCTGTTTACAGTGTTAGTTTTACTCTTCATTACTACAACGGAAATATTCATATAGAGAGTTAATGTATATGAAGGTGAAATTATTCTCCAGATTCTCATACAGGGCTACGTTACAAGGACGCATATGATTCATATAATGGAGTTAATGTATGAGAGAGAGAGAGAGAGAGAGAGAGAGAGAGAGAGAGAGAGAGAGAGAGAGAGAGAGAGAGAGAGAGAGAGAGTACTGTATAGGGAAATTTTTACCACCGAAAGGCACTAAATAGAGTCGACAATGAATACGCTAATCATAAATGCATAGACAATAAATACAGTAGTCACAATGGCATAGAAAATCGTATATACAGAATCCCAGAAATATTTAATCTCTGAACGTAATCGCTTTTAAATATCTTAAATTCTTTACTAATATCAATCTGCTTTCTAGAAATGCATAGAGAACATTTTGTTTGTTTATCAATGTGCACTATAATAAAAAACCAACCTTACACCTAGTTTTGTTAAAAAGGAATAGATTAAACATAAAGGTACTGTTCAAATATTGTTGTACATTGAAAAATATGTCGGTTAATAGTTTTTTTTTTGGAAATGACATTGTGTTCTTTATTAAGTATTCCTTGTTCAGGATGTAACCCGTTTTATGTCGGCCAAAGATCTAAAGGATTATCTGTGAGAGCAAATTGCTTCTCCAAGCAATTTGTTAATAATGCTTTGGCTGTCCATTGACTTCGCTTAAGTCATAAAACCAGTTGGTAGGATGCCAAGACACTAAACCACATTAATGGCTTTACCCAGAAAAAATACCGTGGGATTCTTTTTCATTGTCTGTAGCCCAGAATACAATTTAAATCCCACTTCTCTGGAATCATTTAAAAGTGACATTTTATGGATCCCCTCCTCCTGTATAAACACGAGATACTTGTATATTTAGTCTCATAGATATAAGATGAAAGAACTAACGCCAATCAAGACTTTTCCCCAATGCTCCCTTTGCTATAATATATATTTCATGCTCATCACGTATCACCTGTCGTGTTTTATACGCACACATACATATAGACACATACACACACACACACCACACACACACATATATATATATATATATATATATATATATATATATATATGTGTGTGTGTGTGTGTGTGGTGTGTGTGTGTGTGTGAGAGGACACTAGATAGTAAATCACATTTAAAAGCAAGTTGGTGACACTATTACCTTTATTCATAGAACTTGTTCAGCAAATTGTTCAAACTTTCCAACGGCAAAGCATTAGAACACAAACATTGTTCGGTCCAATAAGAAAATTATTCCAGATACTCGAGCTAAGCAGTTAAATACCTTGTTTTAAAGGTTTCTTGGGAATGAATTTGGACTGGCCCTTCGCTGGGGCATGAGAAGCAATTTAGAGTTAAAGAGATTATGACCGAGGTATATTAACTAAGAGTTAAATGACGTTGAACTGCATGTCGGAAGAAAAGAAGAAGAAATGTATCTAAAGAGAAGATACAAAGTACGTGGAGAAAAACTTATAAATAAAGCTTAAAGTTATCTATACTATTTCTTTCGTCTACTCCGTAAGAAAAATCCATGTAAAAATGTCTAACGTGGCCATGAAACATCAACTGTAAACTCACACAAGTTAATCAAAACTGTCACAGCAACCCGGGTTAACGCTTGAAGAGAATTTCCTTTTATCGTTCGATAATAGACCTGAGCAACAAGAGCCAATCAATTAATACTGAAATTACAGAAAAATAGAAAAAGCATTATTCTATAAAATAAGAAAAGAAGGAATAAACAACCATCTCCACAAAGAAAAATAAAACTTTTAAGGACAGTGTTGGCTCTACTTTTTAGGAATTCAAGAAAGCCAAACAACGCCATCCAGTTAAGAAATGTTGTACAAAAGTTCTCTTAGAACATATTTAATTCAATTGTTACACTTAATTCCTCGATTCAACTTTGAAGAACGAGAAAACGGGTCTGGTTATGCACCTTTAATTGTTTATATTTAGTTCACAGTTATTACGACAGGAGCACAGCATTATTACTCAGGCTCTTGTATCTACTTTTAAGAGACATATCAGATACTTAATTCAAAATTCGTACAGATATAATGACTGAAAAAGAAATCATGTGCAAATCGTCGAATAAAAACAGAACGTTATGTAATCAAAACGCCACTAACACCCAGAGACTTTCGGAAACTGAGAAATGAAAACCAAAGAGTTTCCACAACTCAGAGGCAGAATTAATTGATACGATTTCAATGGCCAAAGTTTCTCGTGTTAACTTTCAACAAGCTCGTTACTGATGATTATGGGAACCGTATAAAATAAAATACAAGAGCTTACGAATTTTATGATAATTCACGAGAGAGAGAGAGAGAGAGAGAGAGAGAGAGAGAGAGAGAGAGAGAGAGAGAGGGGGGGGGAGGAATTGGAAAGATAAGATTAATTCAATTTCACTCTACCAATGAAATCGTGCTATGTGAATATTGTCAAGTCCATTAGGGATTTTTCTACACTCACTGTTTCCTCAAGATACATTACCTCCAAATAAGGTAATAAGTCAGATGTATATATACAGAAGGAAACGTCTCTTGCTTGAGGGTACACTCGGCCACACTATCATATCTGATTTTTGTTCCTCTAGTTATCTTTAGTGTTTTTTTTTATATATATGAAAGATTTATTTTAACGTTCTTATTGTTCTTAAACTTCTTTTGTAGTTTATTGCCTTATTTCGTTTCCTCACTGAGCTATTTCCCTTGTTGAGGCAATTGAGCTCATTGCATCCAGCTTTTCCAACTAGGATTGTAGCAAATAATAATAATAATAATAATAATAATAATAATAATAATAATAATAATAATAATAATAATAATAATAATAAATGTTTCGCCATCCTTCGAAAAGGTAATTATTTTAGGAGACCTGGATGTCACCTCCACACGCTTCCAGGATGTCAAACAGAATGGTCTCTACGCAGAAAGTAATGATGGAGAAAAACTATATTAATCAGACATGCGAGATGTGATAGTTCACCTCATGGAAAGAAATCAGAACGTTTTGCTTTATTCGGATTAAAATATTATTTAATCTATTAAAATCTGTTAAATACAGTTACGCTAAAATCAATTCTTAACCTTGGACTATCTGAACTATACGTTCTTGTATTCAAAACTGAATTACATGACAAGGGAGGGTGTGTAAAGAGAAGGCTTTTCAAAGTTTCAGAGGTGATGTAAATATTTTCAGAATTCAAATAAACGAGAGAGTTCTAAGAATTCAGACTTTTCCTGAATCCTTTTAAAACGTTCCTGCGTCAAGTTTGGAACTAGGTCTCTCTCTCTCTCTCTCTCTCTCTCTCTCTCTCTCTCTCTCTCTCTACATATATATATATATATATATATATATATCGATGTATATTTTTACCAATTAGATTTAAATT
This sequence comes from Palaemon carinicauda, assembly GCF_036898095.1. Lineage (NCBI taxonomy): Eukaryota > Metazoa > Arthropoda > Malacostraca > Decapoda > Palaemonidae > Palaemon > Palaemon carinicauda. The sequence goes on along the minus strand of NC_090727.1, from coordinate 93,733,140 downwards.
ATACAATCGAAACCACTGGAAAAAACTTTTAGATATCTAAAAGTATATTTAAAACCACTTAATACCAATCTTCCGGATTTACTACAAACGCTAAGTACAATACTGTGTACGAGTATACATGACTACACAACTCTTCAAAAAGACTTCAAAACCCAAAAAACATCCGAAATCCGACTGCAAAAAGCCCCCCTTACAGAGAGATGAAATTACTCTTCTCCATCATTTCCAAGATGAAAACTGAAATGAAATTCAATCCACAACGGACACATCACTCAACCATTCTCGGAGATTCATTAGGATAAACTTGATGGCAAAGACAAACGTTCAGATAAAAAAGGGGTCATAATTTCTACATTAATTCCTTGCTATAAAATAATCTTCACCCTATTGGATGTAATACGTGACAGAATATGCTCAACAAAAGTTGGATGAACATAATAATATATAATCATTGGAATTTTCAATATCAAGTATAATACGCCTATGGAACAATAGTTATGTAATTCCTAATCAATGCTAAAAAAATAAGGATAAGTTACGATCAATGCTGAATATGTTTTATAGGTAGTAGGTTGGCCAGGGCACCAGTCCACCTATTGAGATACTACCGCTAGAGAGTTATTTGGTCCTTGACTGGCCAGAGAGTACTATATTGGACCCTTCTCTCTGGTTACGGTTCACTTTCCCTTTGCCTACACATACACCGAATAGTCTGGCATATTCTTCAAAGATTCTCTTCTGTCCTCATATACCTGACAACAATGTGATTACCAAACAATTGTTCTTTATTGTACCAACCATGTGTCACACAATTGTACATAATTATTTTGTATATATTATGCTTGTATCTGCGCTCTTCCCTCGCACTAAAAAGAACCACAACAAACATTTCTATGTGTCGCCTATGTAATATTGTCATTTCTCGAACATGTATTTTCCTGTTGCCTTGAGGTTTTGTATATAAAGGAGAGTGTTCTTTAATAATACAACTCAGTTGATTGCATCCTGCCTTTGAGTTCACTCGCTCCTCCCGCCTTCCCCCCCCCCCCCCCCTCTTCACCGTTACTATGACGCCGTCAACGCATACCTTCAGCAGCAGTACTCGCCGTCGCCAGCCGCCCGTATAGCAACGCCTTTTCAGCTCTCTCTACAACCGTTGGGGGACCAAAGGGCTTCGCTCACCCTCGGGAAAATGAGCAGTATCACTCGCCTGCAACCTGCCGCAGACAGCTCTCCTCGTGAGGTGAACCTACTTCGTGCCCTTATGGACAGCCACTTCATGACCTTCAAAACCTCCATCAACGCCTCCACTCAAGGTCTATAGAATTTCTATAGACCTTGCCTCCACTCGTGACGAAGTGGACACCTATTCAACTTCAACCGAAGCTGACGTGAATGCCGTAGGACACACACGCCTATGAATGCCGTAGGGCATACACGCCTATGGACGCCGTAGGCCTATGAATGCCGTAGGACACACTTGCCTACCCCGTGACGAGCCGGAGCGGCAATACAGCCACCCATCATACACCACTCGCTTGCTCCCCAACCATCGACTTCTACAGCCACTCACTGCCGCTCATCGGCGCAGTTTTTACTACTACCTCTCCAGATTCAGGGCACCTATTTAACATGTTCAGTATGTCATTTTTAGAGGGGAGCCATGTACCAGCCGTGTGTTACACAATTGTACATAATTATTTTG
>NC_090727.1:93721435-93726435 GCF_036898095.1 Palaemon carinicauda | reverse complement strand
AGAGAGAGAGAGAGAGAGAGAGAGGAGAGAGAGAGAGAGAGACTGTGTTAAGTTCACTTATATACAAAACCGATTTCTGTAAAATCTGCCCTATGCAATAAAGAGCAAGTGTCTGGATATATATATATATATATATATATATATATATTTATATATTTAATTCGGTCACTAAATTCTCCTCATCCCTCGCAGGGGGGGGGGTGAAGTAGTCATATCCTGGTGAGAGGGGGGTGAGTGTGAAAGAGTGTGCATAACCATCTAAGTATTTAGTCGTCATGTTTGATGGGTTTCGTACAACATTACAATAACATTTATTTACAACTCGATAAACATCTAATAACAAAACTTCAAGTTTGTTCATTGCATAGTAAACTAATTAACAAAGTTATTAACTGACGTCAATCCCATGGTATGCTTAATTAACTTAAGAAATAATCAGCAGCTGATAGAAAAATAAGGAGATTCGATCACAAAACCCATCAGCTTCAAGTTCATCATTAGCTGTGCTGAGGTTAATAAAGTTCGGAAACTCATGAATACCTGATGAAGCTTTTAATGGATTGACATAAATGATTTAGTCGTTTACGAACCAAAGGAATCACAATTACTTTGAATGACGACTGAATTATTGCAACAACTTTGCAGTGCATTAATCAATTGGTGAAATCAATGTTTCAGGTCAGCTTTCTCCATCTACCTCTGTCCTACACTTCATCACCGGTTAATCCCTTTGATCGAAGGTCATCCATGATACACTCCATCCACCTTCGCTTTGGTCTCCCTCTCCTTCTCGCTCCCTGTACCTCCATTTCCGTCACTCTCCTCCCAATATACTAATTCCCAAGTGGCCGTTCAGATCGTGATGACTTTAGAATCTATGAAGCCGTGAAGGCAGCAATAGATACGGACTTTAAAATCGCGTATTCCTGACGTTTTTTCCCCAGCAACCACAACCCCGGGATATCATCTTTATTGAGGTGATATATATCCACTTTGATAGAGCATCATCAGCCTCATTAGTGAAAATATATCATAACTCTTTCAAAATAGAAATTTTATTAAAAGCTTCTATCGTTAATAATAATCTTGGATTTAAAAGACTGACAAAAGCCTCATTTAAACTGTAAAATTGGAACAATCACCTTTTTAGTCAGATATGACGTTGCATATTTCATTGTAGTGATGAATATTAAAATAGATAAATTCTAAGATATTTATTTTTCATTAAAAGGGTTATTTCCATATTGAATGAAAATGTTAAACCTCTCTCTCTCTCTCTCTCTCTCTCTCTCTCTCTCTCTCTCTCTCTGATGACTAGATTATTCATTATGGCGTTCACACAATGGTACTTAGGATGAAAACATCTTTATCTGCAGCTCTCTTCTTTTTGTACAGTAACTAGGATGTTCTTTAAATGCTGGGAAAGCAGAAAATAGCAAGAAATGCTGCACAAGGGGGGGAGGGGGAGGGGGAGGGGGAGGGGTTGGCTGAAGTACTAAGCTACCTAGAACCGACATCGTCTACATAGTCAACCAAAGAGAAGTTAGTGACGTCAGCGTACATTTGGTTTATATATTCAAAATACAAACAAAATTAAAAATGGAGCAATTACTCAACTGCTTTGCACGAAATCGAAGTCCTGAATTGGGCATCGAGGATAACTTCGAAACGCTGCAGTAAACAAAGTTTGTGAAGAAACACGTTAGCTCAAAGGAATCCTGGATCTAATTAAGAAACTGCTCGGTAGTTACAATTAGTTGCAACTGGATAACATTTGTTCTTTTATATTTATACTAGCGTACTCAACCCATCAAAAATGACGGCTAAAACACCCCATTTTCACTAGGGTAATTACAAAACAAATTAACAACAATGGAATTACAATCGGTGAAATATATGAAAAGAATACTACACTCTTACCGACTCGAAATGCAGTCTATAACGATGCCACACGTACATACAAACGCTTACCTGAAAAGAAACATTTGCTTTAATAACTTATCTTTGAAATTAACATTTGCTGTAATAAATCTTATCTTTAAAAGAGACATTTGCTGTAATACACAGGTACAGAAGGCTTCATTAATTTCGGTATACTTCATAGGACATTAGGAGACTTATAACAGCAGTACATTATAGAAGATAATGCTGTGTTTAACAAAAGAGATACTGTTGGCAACGCTGCCTGTAAAACAATGTAGCTGAGCTTATAAACAGGAAATCAAGAGCTTTTTAATCAACCTTACAAAGTGATGTATAGAAAAATATTGTTATTTGGTTAAAAGCACTTCGTAAAATAATAAAAAAAATGCTTTTGATCACGGATTTATAAGTTCAGCGACTTTGCTTTATAGCCAAAGCCTTTGCCAACTGTTTCCTATCGGCTGAACACAGCGTTACCTGATACAATTTACAGCTGTCAGACGTCTTCTTAGCTTCCCGCGAAGTGTACCGGAATTAATGAAGGCAACTGTACAATGCGAGTATCTTAAAAATGAAAACAAAATTTCATGAAAAACCATACTATAAGTGATAATACTGACAATCACAAACCATTTTATTATCAAGTGCCTCGTATTGCCATTCCTTTTAATAAATTATTGTTCTTGCTAACACTGACTCTATCCAAAAACTTAATATTAGTATTATGTTCATCAGATGGACACATGAAAAGTAAAGAAAAAATAAATTCGTTGACGATGATGATGGGGGAGAGAGAGAGAGAGAGAGAGAGAGAGAGAGAGAGAGAGAGAGAGAAAGAGAATTGCGAATGTTTTTATTCATAACTATTTAAAACAATCTTCGTTAAGATCGATGTCTTATTAATTTATATAACAATATCTTATACGCGATGTAATACAAGAAATGCAATAATTTCTACGAACGAAGCCCATAATTGTCTTCAAAGGGAAGAAGGGAAAGAAGAGGAAAACACAAAACTTTCTCCCAAATGCTGAATAATTTCATATTTTCACTGGCTCTTTCTTTCATTCCTATCACATAACAATCATATCTGCTACATAAATACATTCAATTGATTCAATTCATATAAGCGAATGAGAAAGTTTAACGGGATGAATATAATCACGATATTATAAGTAGTTGAAAATATTTTTCCTTTTTTTTTTTTTTACATCTAAGTCTTATACTTTGAAAACAAGCCAATGGGATATTCCTCTAACATACCTAAATGTTTCATTTGTCATTCAAGATTTCCTAAATAAATGTTCGTTTTACGAAAGATCATAACCACAACACTAATCATTGAGACGTTTTCACAATGCTGCTAATAACCCAAAAATATACATTACTATACTACGAGCATAAGTTTTGTAAAATGAAGGACTCGGAGTGACTGGAAAATTAATAATGAAAAAAAAAAGTTATAATGGAGCGGTCGGCTGCGAATGTTTTTGTCAAGACATACGATCACATGGCGTACAGTCCGTTACCTCATGATGCGATTACGTATCGTGGCGATTGATGGCGACGTTTATAGTTATTACATCATAATTAAATTGCAACGAATTAATTTATTACTATTACAACAGCAATGGCCTCAATAGCTTATGTGTTACTCGGGTATAATAGATCCCGTACACGAGCAGAGCTTCAGGTTATTTATAAAGGTCTTTAGAAGATGAGAGCAAGAAAACAAAGAAGAAACTTATGGGTTTGTGGACAATCGATGATTCTTTATATTTTTTCAACTAAAGATCACCCATTGACAATGGTTTGATTTCAAAATTTAGAATTCCAACTTATGATCTCAGGTCACCCGGGTGTGGCGTGAAGCTGATATGGATTTAACGTCCTTATACTGTAAGGTATAATAAATAAGGCTACTGATGCAGAAACAGATTCAAAACTTCCACAATGGTGGGGGATTGGAACCTCGATAAACTTTTTCAAAAGCGTATTACATGTGATAATGCACACTGATGGAAAGTTCGCAAAAGTATGATTAAAAACTAACTTGTGAACATTTTATGTCTTAGAATATGTCACAAACCTTATCTAAAATTATTCTCAGATTAATCAATAAGACAAAGAAATCAGAACCTAACATTGAATGAAATCTTGCTACCGACGAATTTCGTCATTCATGAATATTACAGCTGACCTGGGTCCCTGCAAAATCGCCTTTAAATACTACAAGCCTTTTTCTCGCTAATCTTTCTATATTCTCAACATTTTCCAACTGTGCTCATTATTATTATTATTATTATTATTATTATTATTATTATTATTATTATTATTATTATTATTATTATTATTATTCCAATTCAATACTAATAAGAGAAAAATGCAAAAAGTAATTTTATCATACTCCCCGGTTTTATAGCATCAAAATAATTCTTCCGTATCACTTTCACTTCCATCTTATTTCTGACTCTCTCTCTCCAACGTCTAAGGCATTTGCATGTAATTATGTGCAAGTGGCCATGAAAGCAATGACGTCACATAGCAATCAATCTCCTGATCCTTTCTAAAGAAATTCCTTTCCTCACTGGGCTATTTTTCCCTGATGGAGCCTCTGAGCTTAGTGCATTCAGCTTTTTTAATCAGGGTTGTAGCCTAGATATTATTATAATTATTATCATTATTAATAATAATAATAGTAATAATAATAACAATAATAATAATAATAATAATAATAATAATAATAATAATAATAATAATAATAATAATAATAATAATAATAATAATAATAACAGTATTTTTGTCCCATGTTATTAACTGCTCTTTATACAATTTTATAATGTCAGGGATCTTTGTAGTTATAACAAGAGAGAGAGAGAGAGAGAGAGAGAGAGAGAGAGAGAGAGAGAGAATTCACAACGCCTAATAGATTACATAAAGGGAACAAAAACAGAGTAAATAATGATGAATTCTCCTTTTCGTTACCTTGATTTCTAACAGACAGCCTTCTCTTTCGCCTTCGAAATCGTTACCATCACATACCTGCAACGGAAATTTCCAAATTGACAAAAGTAAAA
>NC_090727.1:93687895-93715935 GCF_036898095.1 Palaemon carinicauda | reverse complement strand
GAATACAGCGGTCTGCGTAGAATTCATCTAGTCTGATATTGTATACATTTTCATACGCGACGAGAACTGACACAGGGTTGGCAGAGCCACCAGATCAAATGAAGATTACATTTTTTTTGGGGGGGGGGGTGAGGGGCAATGCTTTTCACCTAAACTCCGTGGCAGTCGGTCAAAGGCCACGCCATTCACGGTCAAAAAGATGGTAAAAGTAAAACCATAAGAGATACACAATCATTTATGCATGCAATAAAAGACACCATCTTTTGATGGATGGGTTAGTGCGTAGGAAACCTGCCACAATGAAAGATTAAATTTTTCATGGGAGAATCAAACTTCGATCAAAATACCATAATATGATAATGGGATATATTATTTCATTTTTTACTTTCTGATTATCACCTCATCATACGAATGCGTATCTAAAAAATTTCCAGTATGAATTATCTATTCATATACTCATATTTATCTATGATAAATAAATGCAATCCATACATAATCATTCATTTCACATATTGCATTCAGTTTATTAGCATCTCTCTCTCTCTCTCTCTCTCTCTCTCTCTCTCTCTCTCTCTCTCTCTCTCTCTCTCTTTGAGAGGTGAACACTCAGTTATTTTAAAATATGAGCGTTCAATATGCCCTGTGTGTATTTGTATTAGATGTTTTATTCAGTAATATTTCCTAATAATAGCAGCAGCATTATAATATAAAGAAAGCAATGTTTTGAGTTAAGTCTGGGTTTACGTGCATTTAATTCAAGTTTTTTCTTGGTTGTAATTTAGTAAATTATCTTCAAGACGGGCCAACGTCATACGTGTATTTGTTTGGTCAACAGGATTTTGTGTGATGAAAAAAATGTTGTGCGTTCCTTAAAGAAAGGATATTTGCGTTAATTTGATAACATCAAGAACTGAGTGTCATTGTACTCTATTGTGGGATTTCGTTAAGAACCAGTCACATAAACTAACGCACAAATGTAAAGTAGATCGTGAAGGGAATTGTAAAGAAATGTGAACTATATTCAAAGATAACAATACATGATTCGATATTTATGGTTGATGAGTTTTATGTTGTAGTTTATTTTAAAAATATTTCTACAAAAATAAAATAAGACTACGAAATAAGCGAACCATTTTGTTGAAATTATTTCCAGTTAGTGCCAAAAAAAAAAGATAAAACTTATCTAGGAGAAGAAACCCCCAAAAATATGGGTGAGAGAAATCTGATGAAAAGATGGATTAGAGATATCTGAGGAAAAAATAGGGATGAAAAATCTGAGGTTAAGTTAAGTAAGAGAAGTCTGGAGCTAAAAATAGATAAGAGACATCCGAAGAAAAATCTCCCGAGGAAATCGGAGTTGGTGGTTCGTTAATCTAACGAGGAGAGTAAAATGATGATAGATAACTGGATGACGGCCGTAGTTGGAGGTGTATTAAGGCTATCCAGGGAGATGTTACGAGGAAGAAGAAAATAAGAAGAATTCATCTGATTTGTTACTTTCTTCCTTTTTCTAAGACTTCAGTTGCTTTTTACAGTAACCGGATGTTACATTTGGTTTTGTAGTTATACGTAGAGTACATTTTTTATAATTATTGCTAATTGTTTTTTCTGAATATTAACTTTTTTAAAGGTATACAGTAACCGAACGTGAGTTTTCTTTAACAGCGGGTTGTCGTATTGTTTTTGTAGTGATACATTGAGTACATTAATTGATTATGTCTGTCGTTTATAATGTATATTTTATAGAAATTAAAAGATATTCTGGAAAAAAACATTTAGCATTATGAAAAAATAATTAATGTTAATAGCGTTTTATTAGGTATACCATTTAAATGACATGCATAATAAGTTCTATAGCATGCTGCATGAACCTAAGTACATAAATTTGTAAAAGAGCACATCAGAAAAACATGCAACATGCGAGGACTCATAATCACAGTTGTTTTAGTGGCCGGAGCTCTTAGCCCAAATAGATGTAATCTATATTGACATGTATATTGCTGCATTTTATTAATATTCTTTTATGCCAATACCCTGTACGCATCAAGAAGCTTTTCGATGAAGAGTTTTGGAAGAGAACGACTTGCTCTAAATAGCACTGAACTGCAGAAAACTCATTTTCATGAATTTTGATCATTCTGGAGTTGAATGCATTGTTGATATTGAGTGTATCTGTGAATTGAATAGAATATTTATGTTATTTTTTTTATTTTTGTCAATTTGGAAATTTTCGTTGCAGGTATGTGATGGTAACGATTTCTAAGGCGAGGGAGAGAAGGCTGTCTGTTAGAAGTCAAGGTAACAAAAATGAGAATTCGTCTTTATTTATTCTGTTTTTGTTTCCTTTATGTAATCTATTAGGCGTTGTGAATTCACAATTATTTCCTAAAACTCTCTCTCTCTCTCTCTCCTCTCTCTCTCTCTCTCTCTCTCTCTCTCTCTCTCTCTCGTTATAACTACAAAGATCCCTGAGATTATAAAATTGTTTAAAGAGTAGTTAATAACATGGGATAAAAAATACCGTTATTATTATTATTATTATTTATTATTATTATTATTATTATTATTATTATTATTATTATTGTTATTATTATTATTATTATTATTATTATTATTATTATTAATAATAATGATAATTATTATAATAATATCTGAGCTACAACCCTAATTAAAAAAGCTGAATGCACTAAGCCCAGAGGCTCCATCAGGGAAAAAATAGCCCAGTGAGGAAAGGAATTTCTCTAGAAAGGATCAGGAGATTGATTGCTATGTGACGTCATTGATTTCAGGGCCACTTGCACACAATTACATGCAAATGCCTTAGACGTTGAAGAGAGAGAGAGAGAGAGTCAGAAATAAGATGGAAGTGGAAGTGATAAGGAAGAATTATTTTGATGCTATAAAACCGGGGAGTGAAAAGGGGAGTATGATAAAATTACTTTTTGCATTTTTCTCTTATTTAGTATTCAATTGGAATAATAATAAAATTAATAATAATTATAATAATAATAATAATAATAATAATAATAATAATAATAATGAGCACAGTTGGAAAATGTTGAGAATATAGAAAGATTAGCGAGAAAAAGACTTGTAGTATTTAAAGGCGATTTTGCAGGGACCCATGTATGACGAAACTTACTTGCTATGGAAATGACTTGATTTTCGTGTCAATGGAAATTCGTCGGTAGCAAGATTTCATTCACTTAGGTTCTGATTTCTTTGTCTTATTGATTAATCTGAGAATAATTTTAAATAATGTTTCAGACATATTCTAAGACATAAAATGTTCACAAGTTAGTTTTTTAATCATATTTTTGCTAGCTTTCCATCAGTGTGCATTATCACATGTAATACGCTTTTGAAAAAGTTTATCGAGGTTCCAATCCCCCCACCATTGTGCAAGTTTTGAATCTGTTTCTGCATCAGTAGCCTTATTTATTATACCTTACAGTAATAATGCCGTTAAATCCTTATCAGCTTCACGCCACACCCGGGTGACCTGATATCATAAGTTGAAATTCTAAATTTTGAAATCAAACCATTGTCAATGGGTGATCTTGAGTTGAAAAAATATAAAGAATCATCGATTGTCCACAAACCCATAAGTTTCTTCTTTGTTTTCTTGCTCTCATCTTCTAAAGACCTTTATAAATAGCCTGAAGCTCTGCTCGTGTACGGGATCTATTATGCCCGAGTAACACATAAGCTATTGAGGCCATTGCTGTTGTAATAGTAATAAATTAATTCGTTGCAATTTAATTATGATGTAATAACTATAAACGTCGCCATCAATCGCCACGATACGTAATCGCATCATGAGGGTAACGGACTGTACGCCATGTGATCGTATGTCTTGACAAAAACATTCGCAGCCGACCGCCCCATTATCACTTTTTTTTTTTTCATTATTAATTTTCCAGTCACTCCGAGTCTTTCATTTTACAAAACTTATGCTCGTAGTATAGTAATGTATATTTTTGGGTTATTAGCAGCATTGTGAAAAGGTCTCAATGATTAGTGTTGTGGTTATGATCTTTCGTAAAACGAACATTTATTTAGGAAATCTTGAATGACAAATGAAACATTTAGGTATGTTAGAGGAATATCCCATTGGCTTGTTTTCAAAGTATAAGACTTAGATGTAAAAAAAAAAAAAGGAAAAATATTTTCAACTACTTATAATATCGTGATTATATTCATCCCGTTAAACTTTCTCATTCGCTTTAGATTTTTAGGAAAAAAATAAATTTTATTTTTTAGATGATTTTTATGGCTGGGATATAGGAATTTATTATACGAGTTTATTATCTATTTCTATCTAGAGAACCAGTTCTCTTCAAAATAAATGTCTTAGATTTCAGTTACGGGAAGTGTAAAGATTTTTCTACCATTATGCTTTAAAATAAACTTTTGCAATTTATGTTTCTTATGGGCCTTACTTTCGTGTGGTGTGTGTTGAACGTTTGCCAGTCACATTTTGTTTTATCACCTTTTCGTGTTTTGATATTCACTGTACTACAACCTAATTCGTTCTTATTAATATAAGATATATTTCTGTATGGGAAAGGGTAGAACATGAAAGTGAAGATAGCCGTGTGCAGCTCTATTGAAGTCCAAACGAGAGAGAGAGAGAGAGAGAGAGAGAGAGAGAGAGAGAGAGAGAGAGAGAGAATGGTCGCTCGCCTGTGGTGAAACATTTATTCTTTGACTGTGGAGTCATCTATTTAACATCTTGTTTCCTTAAGCATTGTTTAAAGAAAAGTACAAATTCACAAAACCTCCTCTCTCTCTCTCTCTCTCTCTCTCTCTCTCTCTCTCTCTCTCTCAATAATAGATAATGATTTTCTCTTCCCAGGAGTCTTTTAATTATTAGTCCCAGAAGTTTGAATATGACAGATAGTTTGAGATACCCCCTCCCCAGGGCCTTTCCTTCGAGTACAACAACCGAAGTGTAGGGCCCTCCCCTGTTGACAAACTTATAGCAAATTAATAATTGGGAAAGGCTTTAGATAATTACCCTATTTGGAAATGTCTCTGTTTGTCGATCTGCTAGACTGCGGTTCGAGACCCGCTCAAACTCGATAGTTTCTTGTAGTGTCTACAACCTCACTATCTTTGTGAGCTAAGGATGGTGTCCTGGGGTAGCCCAGTAGCCTATAGCTCCATATGGGGAGTCATCGGCGGCCATTACCTGGCCCTCCCTGTTCCTAGTTTGATAGAGGATGGGAGGGGGGTGGCTTGGGCGCGGATCATATGTATATATGGCCAGTCTCTAGGGCATAGTCACTGCCCCTTACCTATGCCATTCTTGAGTAATTTTTAAACCTTTAAAAGGCTTGGTTTTGGTTTTCAAATGCAGGTGGGCAATAACCGTATGTAACGATGTTACTTCTCGATGAACGGCTTCATTATGAAAAGATATGTATTTTTTTCTTTTGGTTGCCTTTCATTTCCCATTTGTATTTAGAAGTTCGTTTCTTGGGAAAACATTTTATGTGTAGAATTCAATAGTAAAATATTTTTGGATCTACGCGACTATTTTAAACAAGATTACCTAGCCAGCTCCAGCTCCTCTTTATGAAACACTGGTGTACCCGAGCCGTCAAAAATGACGCTTAAATATGTAGATAGATATCCACACACCCCTTCTCCCTTTTATAACTGCAACCAACTCGTTCGGCAATTTGTGGTAGCTTGTGGTTTCAGAGTGTAGCTCTCGGGGTACTCCCTCTCACCGGGATATGAATAGATTCTCTCCCCCTGAGCGTGACAGGAAATATATATATTGTGTATATATATATATATATATATATATATGTGTGTGTGTGTGTGTGTGTGTGTAAATATATATTTAATGTATATATTCATACACTTAAATGAATGAATGTAGTATGTATAATTTTTATTTGTAAATATGAAGTGTCATAAAATTAACTACTTACCAAAAAAAATATTGTCTGCTATTGATAATTGTCATGAGGATCCTTGGTTAGTTTTGTTGTGAATTCGCTCGAGTAAAATTTCGAATGGTGTCAGTTTCGTCGTATCCTGATGTTGATATTTCTCAGCTCTCTTTTTTTGTTTTAGGTTTCTATATAGATTTTTTTCTATATATATATTTGACCATTGGAGATTCACCAACTAATTAATTGATTTATTTGATGTGTTACATAAACTATTGATACAGTGAAATAATTTTACTGAGTTTTGTTTGCTTAATGTTCGTGCATTGGAGAGAGAGAGAGAGAGAGAGAGAGAGAGAGAGAGAGAGAGAGAGAGAATTTTCGGCCTGTGGTAAACCATTATTGAAGCAATCTATGCCAATGTGAGTGGAACGTTTAAAAGCTCACACGTTTGTTCCTTGACTGTGTAGTCAATTGCTGTCAGCTTGCTTCTCTCTCTCTCTCTCTCTCTCTCTCTCTCTCTCTCTCTCTCTCTGTTATTATTTACAGTAAGTGATTATTAGTCCATTATTTTTGACATCACTATTTACATGTGAACGTTTACAACTTCGATGTTTATCCTCGTGACTTATTTACCTGAAATGTTGGATTTCATAATATATTAATTATGTTCACCTGTTGGTAAACAATAAACAACTCGAATTGTCTAATCCTTATCTTTGTTAGCAATCAACAGTTAAGATTCGTCCATTAGTTTCTCATTTCCTATCTGTGAAGATTAAAATACAAATACTTTGTATCATAGTCTATCTTCTATTTATATTGTGCATTTTTTTTTTCCAAAAAAACAAATTTCCTTATTACCTGTTTTTTTATACTTTATTTGTTTCAATGATTTTTCCCTACCGGGCTGTTTTCTTTGATGGGTCAAACCAGTACATTATTCTGCTTTCCTAGTTAAAGTTTAACTTGTATTGAGGTGAGCCTTTTCTTCTTCTTACCACATTATTTTTTTTTTTAAACTGTCTTAGAATTTATTGATATGTATAACCTTTCAATTAGAATTTTAAAAATTTAACCATTATATTGCATGATATTTATTTTGGAACAATCCCAATTGCCCATTTCTTTTTCCACTTACCTTTTTCTGTCTCAGAGGGAGGAATTCACATCAAAATATAGAGCGGGAAAGTACACCTGAGAACGAAGTTTAATCCGTCTCTTCTTTTTTTATGGGAAATTCTTCAGTTTCCATTTCCGAAAAGCAAGATAATTCGGAGGGAAATCTTTACTGAAAATAGTTTTCAGGGATTTCGTTATCCTAAAAACATTATGCATACACACGACTTACTTTGATTGCAAGGAGCTGTCACGGGGAGTTTTCCGAAGGTATTGCTTTGCCTTTTTATTGGGGGTAGGGGTGTTGTTCATTACCTTAGAAAGCGGGTTATTTACTTTTGGATTTCTAAATGAGTCATATTTATATGTAATTTTTATAAAGGAATGAATAAGATGTTGCAGTGGTTGAGATTGATTGTATTGGTCAACATGCTCTGGTGTGGTGCAGTAGAACTAAATATACCCTTAATTTTATAACCCAATGGTAGATCATCTTAAAATCGGGCAAATACTGCCATTGTGTAAGACAAATTCATTATGTCCCGTCATCCAAATGCACATAAGAGTAAAAACTGTAATACCTTTCCCGTAAAATTTCAAGAGATAGCGCCGTAGCCATAGTATTTTTATATAGCTTCTGTTAATAGTAAAACAGTATAATTACTTGAAATGTGTGTCAATGGTTAAAATGTATTCGAGTGTGTGCATGTGTTTTTGCCATTTGAAATGCACATCATTCTGTCTTATTTTATTACGAAGCGAAATATTAAGAATAAGTACACGCGATAAAGCATCAATGAAACTCGTAACCATTTCGATGCTCATGTTTGGATGCTTCTGTAGAGGAAGCAAGGACAGGAAGAACGGGATGCTTAAGACGTTATTAGGCGAACTCGGTGAGTGGTGAAAAAAATATGCGGTCCTTTTGCCAGTGACAAAAAAAAAAAAGAAAATGAAAAAAGAAAAAAAAACGATTGCATAAAAATCAGAATGTCCCTGTGATGGCAAATAAGTGGCCAATTATGATTTTGGGGGAGGATTTTCTCGGCGCTGAGAATAAAATGTTTTGATTTGAGGAGGAGAAAAAGTTTAATTTTATTAGTGAATATTTTTTCCTTTAATAACAAAAGGTTTAGTTTGAAATGGAGAGAGGTTATGGTCTCCAATAAAAGAAAGTAGAGTAGGACGTGACTTGGAGAACAATTTACCGGATAATGAAAGTAATTTTTCAATTAGAAAGGGCTAAACCAGGCATTTAATCATTTCAGGAAAAGAGGATTTTTGCATGAAGAAAAAGATAATCGAAGGAATTAACAACTTTCTTGCTCACGAGTGTACAAAAACAAAGAACTAACGAAGGAAGAACTAATTATTTTACTTTGGTGAAGAAAGAGGGGATGTGTACGAAAAATATTGTAGTCTTAAAAATGTATGTTGAATAGATAAATTAATTAGGTAATTCAGAATAATTAAGAAAATAAGAAGTATATAGAAGGGAAGTACCCGTGAATATGGCTTAACATGAACAATGAAGCATTGGAGATAACTTAATAAACCAGAAGTCAATTTAAACACGTGAAAGGGGAGGGAAAACTAACGCGGAAATAGGATAAGGTCTTGGACGGTAAGAGTAAAGGTCGGAAACGCAAATGGCTTGGAAGTTTGAAAACAGGGAGCAGAGATAAAGGGGAAAAAAAAAACGCTTTGAGATAACAAAGGAAATGAATTGGGGTGAAACTTTATGTATGAATCGAGGTCCATAGAAAAAATTGGAAAAAAAAAGTAGGTTTGGAAATGTCCTAGAAAAAGAATTTCCAATGCTTAGCAAGAGGAAAAATAAGGATAAAACAAGGTGAAGGAAAAGAATATAAATGCAGGGGTGAAGTAAAGAGAGTGATAAGAGGATAGAATGGAAGAAGAAAAGGAAAATTTTTGGTAAGGTAACTTGAGTGAGCAATGTAAACTGAGAAGGAATCATCTTCGATACATCCAAAGGAAAGGGTAATGATGCTGAGGAAATGGTCCTTTTAGGATATGGGTCTTTACATGGTTGTGGGAGGAGCGAAGGGTGAGGAAACAAAAAATGAAAACAAGGAAAATAAACTGATTGTATCTTACATGAAAAGGGGACATGGAAGGGGGGGGGGGCGTGTTGAACTGGTCTAAAGCTGCAGCAGAAGGTCAGTTTTATATACTACCGCTTGAGAGTTATGGGGTCCTTTGACTGGCCAGACAGTACAACACTGGATCCTTCTCTCCGGTTACGGTTCATTTTCACGTTGCCTAATCATAAACCGAATACTCTGTCCTCATACACCTGACAACACTGAGATTACCAAACTATTCTTCTTCTCTCAAGGGGTTAACTACTATACTGTAGTTATTCAGCGGCCAATTTCCTCTTGGTAAGGGTAGAAGAGACTCTCTAGCTATGGTAAGTAGCTCTTCTAGGAGAAGGACACTTCAGTATCAAATTATTTCTTTAAGTCTTGGGAAGGGCCATATTTATTTTAATGTTACTGTTCTTTTTCCCTTTCCTCACTGGGCTATTTTCCCTTTTGGACACCTGTGCTTATAGTATCCTGTTTCTCCAACTAGGGTTGTAAATTAACAAGTAATAATATAATATATATATATATATATATATGTGTGTGTGTGTGTGTGTGTGTGTGTATGGACACACACACAGAATGGATCCCTATGGAGAAGGAAAAGAAAACAATGGGATGACGAACTAAGAATGTTTGCGGCTGTGGACTGGCACAGAACGACCATAAACAGAGTGGAAGTGCATCTGAGGCCTTTGTTCTGCATTGGACTAGTAACGGCTGATGATGATGATGTAACATACGAGTGTGTGTGTGTGTATATATATATATATATATATATACATATATATATATATATATATATATATGTATGTATATAATTTTCATTACAATAGTTAATTATCAAATACTTTTCTTGAAATTAATTTACCAGGAATACAAAGAAGTGTCTTTAGGGTGTTAGAAGACTAGTTGTAGTGGCCAATTGGGAAACGTCCCAGACTGGTAATCTGCCAGACAGGGGTTCGTGTCCCTTTCAAGCTCAATAATTTCTTGTAGTGGTTGCAACATCCTCATCATTGTGAGCTAAAGATGGTGGTTGGGGGGGGGGGGGAAATATACAGTATGTCTTCTGGCTGACTCATCAGCAACTATTGCCCGGCTCTCCCTAGTCATAGCTTGGTTAGAGAGGGTGCTTGAGCGTTGATCAAATGCATATATGATGTATAGGGCATCGTCACGGTCCACGGTCCCGTGCCCCTGTCATTCATGAGTGGTCTTTAAACCTTTATTTGGCTTTTTATTTTATCTTTGTTTTTTAGTATATATTAGTTGTCTTTTCGGGATCACTACAATTCCCTTTCCATTGATTCAGTGTAACTCTTATATTTATATTCAATTTTAATTCAAATTCGTATTGTCTTTGATAGATGTGACCTTAATTCACGGAAATTCTTTATTTTTAAGTTTAACTAGTGTACGCGACCCGTCAAAATTAACCTAGATATTTGATTAGATATGCACTTGCGCACGCGGTTATTTTTTCGAGTATACCTCTAGGGATACCCCCTCTCACAAGGGTATGATTACTTCCTCTCCCTTCCACCTTAGGGACGGGGAGAGACCGAATGTTTATGCGTCTGACAATGTCGATCAGTGTGATAGAAAAAAAAATTATATGTATATGTATGTATATATATATATATATATATATATATATATATATATATACTGCCTGTGCGACCCGTCAAAATTGAAGGCTAAATATTTAGATAGATATGCACGCACCACCTTCTCATATATATTATTATATTCGAGGGATGGGTTAGTAATGACTCTACATTCTTGCACGCGCTTGACTGTGGACGCCATTTCGATCTGTGCTATATGTTATAATAACTCCTTTCCTTTTAATATACATTTTCTTATCACACAAACTAATATATCGCAGATTATGCTTTTATTTTTAAAACAGTTTTTTTCATTTTCATATAACTGACAATATGAAATATAGTTTTAAGTTTAATGAAACCTTTTTCTTTTTCTTACCGGCCAAGATCAGATAATTTTTTCAACCTTTTTTATTTCACCGCGAAATATGATAACGTGAAATATGCATTATGATTGAGAAAAAGTGTACAAGATAACATAAAAGATGCTTGGATGGTATATGAAACCTTTAGGTATTTCACGGTGGGGCAGGTTATGATTTTAAGTGTAAAAAACTGATTCGCGTTCTTATCATTCAGGATATATAAGATGGAATAAGTGTGCGATTTTCTAACAGGTGCTGCTGACTCTAGGTTCTCATTCTCATACATCTCCCTGCTGTGGGAGTGTGGGGTTCCTTCCTATACATCTCAGCTATAGGAGTGTGGGCGTTCCTCCCGACATATCTCAGCTGTGGGAGTGTAGGGGTTCCCCTCCTTACATCTCTCAGCTGTGGAAGTGTGGGGTTCCTTCCTATCTTGGAGGAAAAATAAGTATTAATCCTCCTAGCTTCCTATAAATCTCAGCTGTAGGAGTGTGGGGGTTCCTCCCCCATCTCTCAGCTGTGAAAGTGTGGGGGTTCTCCTCTCGACATCTCCCAGATGTGGGGGTGTGGGGTTCCTTCCTATCTAGGAGGATTAATACTACAAGCTTCCTATATATCAGCTGTGGGAGTGTGGGGGTTCCTCTCCCTACATCTGTCAGCTGTGGGAGTGTGGGATTCCTCCCTACATCTCCCAGGTGTGGGAGTGTGGTTTCCTCTTACTCAGTATTTCCAGGGATTTATGATCCGTTCCAGTTTGGAAATACTATGAGGTTTCTTGAGGAAGACGTTGTAGATAGGTATAACCCTGGGTGTGTCTTGCTATCTTTCTAGGTCTTTCATTCATCTTGGTTTTCTAAATAAAATTTGTTTCAAGAATATAAAGATGATTTTCTCTCTCTCTCTCTCTCTCTCTCTCTCTCTCTCCCTCTCTCTCTCCCCCCCTCTCTCTCTCTCTCTCTCTCTCTCTCTAGTGTAATTATTCCCAAAAGCTATCATATCTCATTCAACAGGACTGTGCAGCTCTTGAACAGATATAGGTTAATAGAGGGGAGAAGAAATGGTAGTTTTTGAAAACTGGAGATGGAACACTACCACTAATGACGAAAGGGATGGGAAAGGAAGGTGAAGAATTTCCTTCAAAAGGAAAAAAAGGAGAATATTGGATCCAAAATGGGGACGGCTTCATGGAGGAAAAGTGCTTGCCGGAAAAGGAAAACTGGACGAGAATGATTTGCAGAATGAAGACGGAGCGAAGAAGGAAAAGAGAAAATACGTGGAAAAAGAAGAAGGCTCATCCTAGAGCTGCAATGGTCATACCAAAAATGAAGGTGCCTTGAGATGTGTAGTTGTCCCTAAGGAATTTCAAAGCTTTTCATGGCCAGATTTCTCTCTCTCTCTCTCTCTCTCTCTCTCTCTCTCTCTCTCTCTCTCTTGAAGAGAAATATGGCAAATATCACATGGGGTTTTATGTTACTTTAAGAACAGCACTTTGCTGTTTACTGATCGAGGAAATGACATAAAAATTTTATCCTGTTTATAGGTTATTTGCCCCTAAGGAAATTTAAAGCTTTTCATAGCCAGATCTCTCTCTCTCTCTCTCTCTCTCTCTCTCTCTCTCTCTCTGCAGTGTGAAAAGAAATACGGCAAATTTTACAGGGGGTTTTATATTACTTCAAGAGCAGCTCAGTGCTGGTTACTGATTGATAAGATTAAGTAAACATTTAATAATGAAAGTTGGTTAGAATAATTGTTAATCGAAATAATTTGTAGCTAAGAGTCCTTTCTATTTTGAACTTGATTTGATTTTACTGTTTTAATAATTTTATCTTCCGTAAAATCCAGTCGGCGTTGTTAGGAGTATGTAAGATTCGTTCGTTGATAAAGTATGTATCAATGGGCGTTTAGTTTTAAATGAAAAAAAAAATGCAAATGGAAACTTACACTTCTGATTGAATTATTATTATTATTATTATTATTATTATTATTATTATTATTATTATTATTATTATTATTCTTTGAAGCGATGAGATATCTTTAAAACTCCAGCTTTCATAAAAGGTAAATGAAGAAATGTTTCAAACAAATGCATAAGATGCTCGCTGAAAAAGTGGCGTTATACTGGAAAATTATTTCCTATTTACTAAGTAGAGGAGTAATGTGATTTCCTGTTAAATTTGTATCGACAATCTGCTTTATAAAGAGGTTTCGTGTTGAAACAGAGACAAAAGTACTTTTATTGCTGTCTATATCATTTAGGGATATGATGCCCAATGAGACGTATGTTCTGTTCTGGAGACTAACTCATCTAAAGGATCTCAATCAATCCGCGTCTAGCAGTCATCACTACGATTCTCTCTCTCTCTCTCTCTCTCTCTCTCTCTCTCTCTCTCTCTCTCTCTCCTCTCCTCTCTCTCTCTTCACATCGCTTTTTTAACTCCAAGCCCCTTCATCTAAACATGTATAATTACCAGTGACGTAACATTTTTCCCAGTAAGGAGAGTGAGTGTTTGGTGTTTGGAAACCTGATAATGGCTCATCAAGGATGTTGACATTCCATTAAAGAGGTGCTTGTCTGCGGAAGAGATCGTTATAATTGGGTTGGAAACATTTTTAAACTTCTGTTGTGTTTATGAGCACTTTCATAATCGAAATGTAAATGTTTGGTCATTAAAGTATTACTGAAAAATCTATATTCCGTCGGGTGGCTTTCATCCTCGCCGAGTCTTCAAACTAGATGAAATCTAGACTGCATTAATATGCTGGATTAACCCCAAGGAAAATTTCATGGTTCAGTAACAAACTTTCTGGCAATCTAGATAACTGATCGGGTGCTGCTCCAGTTAACAATATAGTTTTTCTTATTCCGTTTCGTTGTTTTTATTTTTTTCATTAGAAACAAAGATTATTCAATCTTCTATGCTTACATGATTTACAGATTTTATTTAATTGATAACGTAAACGTTTATAATGAATATTTATCGTAATTTAGATCGAATGATGAATTATTATTATCATCCCACACCCCATTTAGTCTATATCAAAGTATATTTATGTTACGGAAGAATGGAAGCTGTTGTCTATATAAAACATGAAGAGGCAAGGGAATTGACGTAATTCTGTGGATAAAAGTCAATATATATCAGGGAAAACCTTCAACAAAGAAACCAAAGAACAGGTAAATTACTATAGAGACGGATAAAAAAAATGTAAGATTAGTTATGAATTGGGAGTATTGCTAAGGGTAGAATTAAGGATTACAAACAGAAGACTGAGGAGTGACCTTTTTCACAGGAGTGTGATAGGGAAAATGTTTAAGAATATTTGAAAATATATAAGTTGAAAAGCACTTCATATATATCTCTATATATACATACATGTGTATATATATATATATATATATATATATATATATATATATATATATATATATATATATATATATATATATATATATATATATATATACACACACACACGCGTTTATTCGTGTGTATAATGCCATCCTTCTAGCATTAGATGCTCTTTGACCTCTATTTTGAGGTGTCATCCTTCCAGCATTAGATGCTCTTTGACCTCTTATTTTGAGGTGTCATTCCTTCTTGCATTAGATGCTCTTTGACCTGTATTTTGAGGTGTCATCCTTCTAGCATTACATGCTCTTTGGCCTCTAATTTTAGATTTTATCCTTCTAGTATTAGATGCTCTTTGACCTCTATTTTGAGGTGTCATGCTTCTAGCATTAGATGCTCCATGACCTCTATTTTGAGGTGCCATACTCCTAGCATTAGATGCTTTTCGGCCTCTATTTTTTGAGGGTGCCATCCTTCTAGCAGTAGATATTCTTTGACCTCTATTTTTAGGTGTCATCCTTCTAGCATTAGATGCTCTTTGACCTCTTTTTTGTAGTGTCATCCTTCTAGCATTAGATGCTCTTTGACCTATTTTGAGGTTCCATCTTTCTAGCATTATTTGCTCTTTGACCTCTATATTGAGGTGCCTTACTTCAAGTATTAGATGCTCTTTGACCTCTATTTTGAGGTGCCATCTTTCTAGCATTATATGCTCTTTGACCTCTATTTTGAGGTACCTTTCTTCAAGTATTGGATGCTCTTTGACCTCTATTTTGAGGTGTCATCCTTCAAGTATTAGATGTTCTTTGACATCTATTTAGTGGTGCCATCCTTTTAGCATTAGATGGTCTTTGCCCTATATTTTGAGGTGTTATCCTTCTATCATTAGATGCTCCTTGACATCTATTTTGAGGTTTTGGTCGCTATTCTCTTTTGAAGATTTCGAAAAACTAGAAATTCTAGTTTTTCAAGATATTCTTTCTTTAGTACGTCAGTTTCCTACTAGATTTCAAGGGGGATGTCAGTACCGTGTGTCATCAGTTCGCCAGATATCTCAGAGAAATCGATGGCATTCATGTCTTTACCCATCAGGGCGATGAATACTGTCTATTTATCTGCTTACGCCATCATGCCCAGGTAAACGATGAGCAACACACTATATTTACCAATGCTTTAATGATACGTCTATTCTTCAGTGTTGAATATTGGAACAATTTTGTGCAAGAACCACACATCGCTCACCACTCAGTTGAACCATTCTGTAGTGAAAGAGCCTGTGGTTAGCACACTTTGTGGAATTGCCAATATAATACCTACCTACCAAACATTCTGCCTCCGTCCTCATATCCTGCAATCCATCTCTGTACCAATACCAAGCCTCTTATTTTTTCAATAGGTTCAAATTATAGGACATCGTCGCAAAAGCCCAAGCAATTGAACCTTTCAATGCACGTTCATTGTAATCTTCAAAGCTGGGCAACATAGGCAGAAACCACCAAACTATCTGTAAATGAAGGTGTTCCGAAAAGCTTCTTGTAACTGTAACGCAGAATTCTCACAACCCCCTGTTCCGCCAGAACGCGAGCTCTTTAAGTCAACTGAAATCCTCCTACCAGTAGAGTTCCGAAAAGGGCCAATAAAATCTTATCAATGTTCACTGTGTAATCTTCCATAGGTTACATATCATAAGAGCTGTTGCAAGGTACAATTGAAAAAAAAAATCAAATCATAGTCTTCAGAAGTCATTTGGATCTAGGGGTGGAGCCGTTCAGAACTGCTCTGGGAAGCAAAAGAAGAAGAATCTTGAAGCCTAAACATCGATTTTTTGAAAGGATTCGGACAGAAAATACAGGAAAAAGAAGAGGGAGACAGGAAGGAGAACGGGAGAGAAGATTGAAAGAATCCGAAAAGGAGAACTAATAATAGATCAATTCTTATTTCCTATTTTCCCTTAGCCCTAGAATCTGCCACAATTTACAATCATTGTCCAAAATGACCAATCTGTATCATTGCTATGTTTTTGGTATTATTAAAGTAAAACATTGGGCAAGCCTTGCTAATAAAAAAAAAAAAAAACTGGGGAATATATAGAAAGACTTTAGTTTTCTAAAAAGACCTTTATTTCCCTCGCAAATAAATAGGTAATAAGATATACCCTAATATATCCTACGGTAATGGGGAAATCCAGTGGGAACCAGGGATTTTGGTTGGGGCAAATTTACTTTGAATCGATGAATAATGGTAAAACTCACCTTTTCTTCTCAATACATTATTCTCTGAGACGCATAATAAATCCAAGAAAATTTTGCACAAAATATGGAGATTCTCGGTAAAACTTGAGAAGTCATGCCGCACACGATATTAAAAAAAAGTTGTCACTTACATGGAAAGAGCATGTGAAACACTATATAAAGAGTACGATTTTTATATGTGACATTCAACGAGGTGGAATTAAATGAAATTTATCAGTTTTTACCTCGAAGTTTTCCTAAGTTGTTAAAAACGTTTCCTCTACGGTAATGTTTACTTTTAATGAGCCCTTTATCTCACTTTCTTAGCAAACACAAGCAGTTCCAATTACAGTTTATTGGCTGAGAGCTGTGACATCATTATGACGTAATGGTTATATAAACAATTACGAACGACATCAGTCGAAAACCAAGTTTTCATAGGATATCAGCTGAGTAATAAATTTACCGTACCTTAACGTCCAATGGTATTCGTGTTTGACTGAATACTTCAAATAACTAAGGAAAACCGGCGTTGCGTTTTGTTGTAGCTATGGCGAAGGTATTGGCTGGTTCTTCTGGCATTAATTTTGACAAAAAACTCAATTCCTACGGATTGTGTGCTGTGTAATGCTGGTTACGAAGAATTTTATGATAATTTTTCTAATGGTGATATTGAACTATTGGTTGAATATGCTCAAAGGCATAATTTAATTGTTAAGAAAAAGTGTTGCAAGTGCTGTGGAGTATATGTAGGAACGACTACAACAGGAACGCTTACAATGACCAAAGGACAAGAGGGAAGTACCATTGATTTCATAAGGTATTATTATAGAAATACAGGGGACAATCTTTACTAATACAACACTTCTGTAAAGAAAAAAAGGAAGTAGGTGTCGATCATAAGTTAAGGAATTATTTGTGGTTTACTTTATTACAATGTAAGGATTTATTTATTTACTTTTAATTTGTGATCGGGTCCGGGGGCCTTGGGGTGCCCCCCCGCCTAGGGGTTGTGACCCTGGAACTACTAGGTGGTTAGATTAGGTGGGTTCGCTAGGTTCTGTACCTTGTCAGGTTGTGACCTGGGAATTACTGGGTTAGGTTAAGTGGGTTTGTTAGGTTCCGTACTCTTTTTACAAATCTCAAAAGTTTTAAGTTATCATGGTTTACCCTGTTTTTGCACACCCAAAATCTCAGGTTCCTACATGTGTCCTTCGGGAAGGATGGGGTCCATAACGGTAGAACGGCTTATTTACAGTGGAAATAAAGTTCAGATTTGTTGAAAGCACATCATATACTGTAGTGATATTTTTTTTTCTCTTGTCCCATGTTTTTCTATAAATTTACCCTGTTTTTTTTTACGCCAAGTCTCACACCGTCATTTCAGAAGTGATGTTAAGGCTTTCCAGACCTATTTTGTTCCTGAAAAATCTTAATGCAGGAGGGAGAGAAACAGCAATACGACATAACTAGAGGTTACCGTATGTCCTAACGTAGAAAGCTGTGTCCTTACCTATAGGAGGTTGGGTCTGCTTTTCATAGGATGCTGTTTTCTTACATTAATTTACTTTTCTGACCCATTTTGGAGGTGGTGGCTTTGGACTCCTAGGCATCAAAAGGAGCTCTTCAGGGTGTACAGGTGCTTGTTGGTTCATATATATACAGTTTAGACTCGAGGAATGGCATAGGGAAGAGCGTAGAAAAATATTGGGATGAGGTTGGTGATTTATGATGAATTTGTATCTAGCAAGGGAGTGATTTAGATACTTTACATTTATGATATGCCTCTCGATCCAGTCCTTGGCGTACAGTATCTCAACAAATGTTAATTTTTCTGAGTGTTTACAATATATCACGGTTCTCAGAGGACACTAAGTCACCAAGTGATTCATTGTCAGGTGGCCCTACTAGTGCAAATGCAGATTACGATTAGTGACCTACTGGTCAGATTGCATAGGTGACCTTGGCAAAACATAGTTCTGGATAATGGGCAGAAGCGGATCACGGTCACAAGGTTGAGAATTGACGTCGTTAACCAAGGGGACAAAGAAGGGACTTTACTGATCCAATCAATGCCACAAAGCGACCACTCTTGCTTCAGGATGTGGCCTCTCTCTCTCTCTCTCTCTCTCTCTCTCTCTCTCTCTCTCTCTCTCTCTCTCTCTCTCTCTCTCTCTCTGTTATTATTCATATATTTGTTAATGTAATTTGCTAATTTTTAACTTTAGAGACTTATCATACTGCATATTACTTGATCCCAACAAAATCAACGATAAAATGAAAGCCAATAGGTTGATGAAAAGTTTAGAAATGGGGAGTGTTGGACATCCGAAAGTGCCATCGACTTTTTTTTTTTTTTTTATCTTTTGAGTTGAAAATTTATTTTTTTTATTTTTGTCTATATCTATGTGGGCTGTATTTGTGTATGAGAGGTGACATGGACAGTGATTAATAGTTCTGAATTTTTGATGATAGAAAACTATTTATAATGGGAATTTTATAGAATAAAAAAATAGCTCCTTGTACATCTATTTAGATATAGCTTCCTTGTTAGTAACTCCTCCCTCTGAAGGAAAAGGGATTCAACAAACATTCCTTCATCTCTGGCCTTGAGGGAGCAGTCTTTGTAGTCCAACAAATCTCGGTTTCCTCTGTCAAGGTTTTGGTAATAATGCATCATGTTGAATAAGATGGGCTTTTTTAGGATCTCGGGAAATCCTTTGCTCTGGTGAAGGAAAGAAGCACTCTATTCGTTGTTTGTATTTATTTGTATTTTTCCACAATCTTGTGACTGGGGTTTTAAACGCTAGAATAAGGAATTTTATATTTCCTTTTACAGGAATCCAGCACAAGCATTAGTTCTACGAATACAAGTAATACCTATAAGTGGTGGTGACAAGAGGGTAGAAATGCCAAGATCAAAGTTTATATATATATATATATATATATATATATATATATATATATATATATATATATATATACATATACTGTACATATATATATATATATATATATATATATATATATATATATAGCCTATATATATACATATATACATATATATATATATATATATATATATATATATATATATATAAGTAAACGTGCAAAGGTCAGGTCTAAGCAATATTGTAAAAGATTTCTGGTGACCTTTTAAGAGCGTATGAAAAAGATTCTAAGAAGTGGCTGTTATGAGATTCAAGGAATCTGTTTAAATATCTCAAGCATTTACTTTCAGAGGGAATTGTTCTGGAATCCAAAATTCCTGCAAGTCCTTTGTACTTTATTTAGTCGGAATTTTAAGATCAAAATTAGATTGTGCATTAATGTGATCTCTCTCTCTCTCTCTCTCTCTCTCTCTCTCTCTCTCTCTCTCTCTCTCTCTCTCTCTCTCTCTCTCTCTCTCTCTGGAATATCGTGATTTTCATTTGCTTTCGTATAATTCAAACATTTTGTTCGTAAGTACTACAATTTTACCAATCCAATCTACTCTATTGAACTACATATGATTCCTTCTTAGTTTAAATGTTCTAATTTTCATAGATTAATCCCCAACACAGTGAAAACAGACCGTTTCAAGATTAACATTTATCAATTAAGCAATTTATCAGTATATTTTGAAACAAATCCCTTTTATAAGAAGACCCTTGTATCCATGGTACAGCGATTCTCATTTCGTGGAACACAGATTCCCTTTCGTCCAACCAACCTCGGAAAGAGAACAGGATATTGATTTCTTGATTGAAAGGAACCGAAGATGTATGGCAAAAGGGGGAGTCTGGAATATGGCGTTTTAGTTCTTGTGTTCACGTCCGCATTGAGGATTTTTTTTTCTTTTTTACAGGATCCTTCTCTTTGTCGTTATTGTTTGGCTCAGGATTTTGAGACCTTTTGTTGATTTTCTATATTTTATTTTGCAAAGATTTGTATCGTGTACATATTTTGTTGTTTATTTACCCTGCAGTTATCTTGATGAAAATATGTACAGACATACGAGATTCTTGTCTCCATGGTCAATGGTGACATAAAAGTTAAACCTGAAGCCTCTTAAATGAATCCTGAATGACAAAATACTCATAATAATATCGAATATTGGGGTGAGTGATTGAAGAGGCTTCAATATGCCGTTGACGTAGAAGAAGACGGAGTTGTTTTTTATTGTTGTTGTTGTTGTAGTAGATTGCCTGGTCCTAGACGTTTTCAGGCACTCATCAGCCGTAGAGGGCTTAAGTATAAGAAAGAAAAGTTTAGAGGAATGAGGACCGAAGAGGACCTGGTTTAAGTGAAATGCGGCTGTCTCCCCCTTAGACTTTGGCTCCGTACTCTTCCTATCCAGTCATTACTCGATGGATTCCTGGCATTGCCTCCATCTCATCATCATCTTTTGTCTGTTGTTTCAGAGCTAAGTTTACTCCTTCAAGTACCTATCTCACTGTGAGCTACCTGCTGCAAAAGCCCGCGTCATATTCCGACCCAGTTTAGTCCTTTTATACCTACCTAATTGTATTTTCATTTCAGGAGTATAGCTATCTTGCGAGATTTTACCTTGTCAGGTTCTCCCGGCTAAAGATAGGCTCTTGCAACAATGCAGCCTATATTGGAATCGGAGGGTTCCGGGTTTTAGAGTATAATAGCTATCACAAAAACTTGTTGAACGCTCTCGACCAAATCTGATTGCTGCATCGGTATCCTTTCTATTACTTTGGGTAATACTCTCAAAGGTTAATTTTAATTTGTATTTTTAAGTGTCATTTTAGTGGAGTCATTACTCTCTCTCTCTCTCTCTCTCTCTCTCTCTCTCTCTCTCTCTCTCTCTCTCTCTCTCTCTCTCTCTCTCTATATATATATATATATATATATATATATACATATACATATACACATACATATACATGTACATGCACACGTACACCTTAACCTGTTGAAACGGTTTGTGTATCGCCATGGTCCAAAAAGCTGTAGCCTTTAAGTTAGTCTCTATACTAGGTTGGCTTTTGAGCGAATCGCAGACGGAAATCTTCACCATCACTAATCCACGTTGGCCTGCGTCTTAATGAAAACTGGTTAAACCCTAGATGATGAATTGACATGTTTGAAGACACTGCCCTGCACTGGACTAGAAACGGCTGCATTAGTTGTGGATGTGTGTTTGTGTGTGTGTGTATATATATATATATATATATATATATATATATATATATATATATATATATATATATATATATATATATATATATATATATATTTCTGAAACATCAGTTGCAATATTCCCGATAACCCTTTCCCTCACCTATTGATTTTCTCCGATTAACAATACATGGTGTGTCGCTAAACACAGTTCAGTCGGGAGAATGCAATCAAGTTGAGAAGATGAGGATTTTTTTGGACATTTAACAAAAAAAAAAAAAAAATGTTTGTATGTTAGCATATCTGATTATCTGTTAATATTTTATGAAGATTGCGTCGCTCATCTAACGATTGTGTTATTAATTCATTTGACTCCGTCCATTTTTAGTCTAGTTCGTTCCAAAAGTTTGTTGAGCTTTTCATGGCAAGTTCACGTGAATTTTCCTATTACGTATATGTGATGAATTGTCATTATATATGTGGAATGAATAAATACAATATATGTATATTTTTGAAGACCCCATTATTATTGTAAGTTATAGAATGAGTGATACAGATGAAATATATTATTATAACTATCAAGAATTGGAATATTTGCCAGATTAAAAGAAGAAAAATATCGTATTAACGAAGATGTAGAAAGTGATATATATGTCACAGATGGGATTACAAACATTGATCATTTTTAAGAGTTTCACCATTATAAAAGATTCGATCAATAGGATTGCTATAGTTGGGCGTTGTAAAGATCAGGTCATCAAAGACCATTGGTGTTTTAGTTTCTGAAGTTACTTTGGAACACAATTAGGAGTTGAATGAAAAAAAGGTGAAAACTTCAATGGAAAATGTCCAGAGGGTTTTCAGCTTCATGTCATGGAGTTGTTGGTGGTTTTTTTGTATTTTTTTTTTTTTTTTTTTTTTGCTCAGACAAACGTTTTACTAAATACTTAGATTTTCTCCTTACTGTTGTATTTGTTAGGTGATAACCAAATACTTTATTAAGTAGGTGGTGGTTTAAATAATATTCTTGTATAAGTATAATTTAAATGTGTGTGTATATACGTGGGTGTATGTATGTTCTGCTCTATATAATGTTTTTATTATTTTACTTTTTATATAATGCTCCAAATGGGTATGTTTCTATGTTTTTGGTAAGGTTTGTTATTGTTTGATATTTGAGTCGAGACTTACGTTGATCTTGGAGTTGAACAACCTGGACTTCGATTCTCTCGATTCATAGGGCAAGCTTGCCTTTGTCCTAATATTGTTTTAGTTTATTACTTGCTTGATTTTTCTCTTTTTTAATAACCATTTATATCTTTATGAACGACACTTGATAAATATAGTGTCTAAGAAACAAAAAAATTAAATTCATATGGTAGAGTGAGGCCTCTATACTTAGGTTATATCTATACAATGTCCGCTAACAGCAGTTGCAAATTTCTTGGATTTTTTAGAGTTCACTCGTCTTACCTTCACACAGGTAAGTGTCTGAGTCGTAACTCAGTACAATGTATTCGCTAAGAGCTTCTTTCATTGGCGGAGACTGCTTTCGGCGGTAACTTCAGTCAATCAGGTGACCGTTCACATGATCATTTCCTGTTGTTAAGAACTCGGTCGTAATGCTGCAGTTTTTAATGACCTTTTGTGGGCTAAGCTTCCAGCCTTTGCACTGAATGAAATACGTCATGTACTTCTCTCTCGGCATGAAATAACCTCTATCTCTCTGTTATTATTATTATTATTATTATTATTATTATTATTATTATTATTATTATTATTATTGTTGTTGTTGTTGTTATTATTGCTAGGGTACAACCGTAGTTGGGAAAGCAGGATGCTATAAGCCCTAGGGCTCCAACAAGGAAAAATAGCGCTTTGAGGAAAGGAAATAAACAAACTACAAGAGAAGATAAAGGCAATATCGAAATAGATCTTTCATCTACGAACTATAAAAACTTCAAAAAAGGAAGAGAATTAAAATAGAAAAGTGTGTCCTTTAGCAAGAGAACTCTGCTCCAAGACAGTGGAAGACTACGGCACAGAGGCTATGGCACTACCCAAGACTAGAGAACAATATGTTTGATTTTGGAGTGTCCTCCTCCCATAAGAGCTGCTTACTATAGCTAAAGAGTCTGTAATGCCGTTACCAAGATTAAAGTAGCCTCTGAACAATTATAGTACAGTAGTCTAGCTCTTGAGTGAAGAAAAATTGTTTGGTAATATCAGTATTGTGAAGTGGATGAGGGCAGTGGAGAATATGGAAATGATAGACCTGGCTATTCAGTATATGTGTAGGCAAAGAAAAAATAGGCCGTAATGAGAGAGATGGATCTACTGTAGCACATACTGTCTGGGGAGTCAAAGGACCCAATAACACCCTAGGGGTAGTATCTTAACGGGCGGTTGGTGCTATTAAACATTATAACCCTCGTAGGTAACCTTATACATACATGCGCACACGCACCCCCTCCACACACACACGTACACACACATATATATACAGTATATATATATATATATATATATATATATATATATATATATATATACACACACTTATATATATATATATATATATATATATATATATATATATATATATATATATATATATATACATATATATATATATACATATATATATATATATATATATATATATATATATATATACACTGTACTGACAGGCATATATACCATCTTTAACAAAAAGGAACTTAACAAATCGAAATGCAATATAATCATCCGGATGTTTTAATGTTTATAATTTATAAGTTCTACATT
Source organism: Palaemon carinicauda (assembly GCF_036898095.1). Classification (NCBI taxonomy): domain Eukaryota; kingdom Metazoa; phylum Arthropoda; class Malacostraca; order Decapoda; family Palaemonidae; genus Palaemon; species Palaemon carinicauda. The sequence goes on along the minus strand of NC_090727.1, from coordinate 93,691,329 downwards.
TCCATGCATAACTTTGGACGATCTGCCCCAATATATGTTTTCTGTTTGACTTTAGACGAAGGTGTTGTATTTATATGTAAATTAGGTCGTGATGTCGTTGGCTTTGGAATGGAGATGGAATATCTAATCTCGTAAGCTTCCACTTCGAGATTGCTTATTTTTGCTCTTCTTAACAATCAAAGTAAAAAAGTCTCTGGTATACAGTATGTTAAGTCTTCAAGTGGTCAGGAAACTTTACCTTATGTAGAAGTTGGAACCTTTTAGAATTTGGAGCTATTGTGCTTTAAAGGTTTAAATATTGCTCATGAATGGCAGAGGCAAGGAACAGTGATAATGCTCCAGCAGGACAATGCCCTAGAGACTGACCCTATATCCATATAATCAGCGTCCAGACCCCCTTTCCACTCATGCTAGGACCTGGGAGGGTCAGGAAATGGGTACTGATCACTCGGCAGGTAGACCTGTAGGTTCCCCCAAACCCCATATCCTTACCTCACAACGATATTGAGGTTGCAGAAACTATCGAGCTTGACCGGGGTTCGAACTCCAGTCAGGTACGTTTCCAATAGGCTACAACAACCCTTAGTTTGCAATGTATTGCTTCTGCCGAGGGGTAGATTTGACTGCATTGCTTTTTTCTCCTAGAAGTAAGTTTTATTTTTAATTTCTCAAATATTCTTTTGTAATTATGTCAGTGAAATTGCTTTAGTCCAATATTACAAAGGTTCAATTGAATTTCTAACTTTAATTTGGCGTAGACCAAAGGTAGAGGTTACATTTTCCCCTTATTGTTCGAATTTTTATTTCTCCTGAAGCTTTGTCTTCTAGCAAGACGCCTTAATAGGTTTGCTGAAGGTAATCATCTCTTCCCTAGTTTGCAATTTGGTTTTCGCAAAGGCCCCTCTTACAATCTCCAATGCTGTACAGAAATCCCTTGATTGTGGTCAGGAGGTTCGTATGATTGGCCTTGATTTTAGTGCTGCCATTGACCGTGTTAATCATGAGCCCCTTGTTTTCAAACTGAAACAGTTGGGAGTGGGTGGGTCGTTTCTTAGCATTATTATTAATTTTTTAAGTAATAGATCTCAGAGTTGTTGATGGGCACCATAGAGAGTATAGGAATGTGATAGCTGGTGTTCCACAGGGTAATGTTCTTGGCCAATTACTTTTCATACGATATACACATGACGTGTGGTATGGCCTAGAAAACAAGCTTGTTGCATATGCAGAGGATGCTACTCTATTTGCATCAATTCCATCTCCTGAATGTAGATATGGGGTTGCTGAATCCCTTAATTAAGAGAGGTCTAGCTAAGATTAATGCATGGTGTAAATTATGGGGTATGACGTTGAATCCTAACAAAAATCAAAGTATTATTGTAAGTAGATCAAAGACGGTGGCTCCTCAACATCCAGAGCTCAGTATTGATAATGTTTCTTTAACTTTGTATGACTTTAGAATTTTAGGTGTGATTCCCGACAGTAAATTTACTTTTGAGAAACACATTACGTATGTGTCTTCTTCAATTGCACAAAAAATTGGCTTTTTGAGAAAGTCTTCTAGGATTTTCGGTGATCAATCTATTCTGACGAAGTGTTTTAATTCTTTCATTCTACCTTGTTTTGAGTAATATTCTCCTGTCTGGATCTTCAGGTGCTGATTCTCATCTTAATTTGGTGGACAGAAATTTATGGTCTATTAAATTTCGTATTCCTGATCTAGATATTAATCTTTGGCACCGTCGTTCAATTAGTTCATTGTGTATGTTGCATAGGATTTTAATTCTGACATCCTTTACATTCAGATCTTCCTGGACAATTCCATTCTGTTCGTAATACTAGACAGGGAGTTGATTCTAATAGCCAGGCCTTTTCCATCATGAGGCTCAATACTACACAGTATTCTAGAAGTTTTATTCCAGCTGTGACCAAGTTGTGGAATGATCTTCCTAGTCGGGTAGTTGAATCAGTAGAACTTCAAAAGTTCAAAGTTGCAGCAAATGTTTTTATGTTGACAGCAGGCGGACATAAGTCTTTTTTATAGTTTATATATGACATATCAGTTTCGACGTTGTTACTGTTTTTTAGAATGATTTATTGTTAATTTGTTCTCCTTATCTATCTATTTCCTTATTTCCTTTCCTCACTGGGCTATTTTTCCCTGTTGGAGCCCTTGGTCTTATAGCATCTTGTTTTTCCAACTAGGGTTGCAGCTTGGCTAGTAATGATAATAATAATTATAATATCACATGTACCATGCATAGAATTTTCGTAATCCTTGTTTGTGAAATTACCCTATTCTCAGTTGGTTCCATTTGGTTTGTTTTAAAGTATGATATACAGTATTTCTTCAAATGTTTGAGAATGTCGAGTTTCATTATCAGAGGTGTTGTAAGTATTTTTAGAATTTCCGTTTACTGACGAGTAAATGGAGCTGGGGTCTATATATTTGCTACACCAAAGAAGTTCGGTTGGGTTAATGTTATAATTATGAATTTCTGATACAAACTTACCATTTGCAATACTCTCAGATTTTTATTCAATTTAAGTATATCTCAAGATCAGTATAGATAAGAGGGTTTACCTGATTAACAACTTACCAAAGTCTGTACCCGCACTTCATTGTCTATTTAGATGCCTTCCTCTGAAAACAGGATGACTTTCTAAGAACTTTTATAGCAAGGGGTTAACTACTGCACGGTCATTGTTCAGTGGCCACATTCCTCTTGGTAAGGCAAGCAGCTCTTTTAGGAGAAGGACACTCCGAAATCAAACCATCGTTCTCTATTCTTAGGTAGTGCCATAGTCTCTGTACCTTGGTCTTCCCCTGTCTTTAGTTCGAGGTCTCTTGCTTGAGGGTACAGTCGGGCACACTATTCTATCTTATTTCTCTTCCTCTTGTTTTTTAAGTTTTTATAATTTACATATGAAAGATCTATTTTGATGTTGCTACTATTCTTGAAATGTTTTAATTATTCAAAACTTCTCTTGTAATTTTATTCCCTTATTTCCTTTCCTCGCCGGGATTTTGGGCTTATAGCATCTTTGCTTTTCGAACTAAGGTCGTAGCATAGCTAGTAATAATAATAATAATAATAATAATAATAATAATAATAATAATAATAATAATAATAATAATACAGGTATATGTTTGTATATGTATTATATAACGTTTGATATATATATATATATATATATATATATATATATATATATATATATATATATATATATATATATATATATATATGATATCATCATCATCTACGGGTATTGACGCAAAGGGTCTCGGTTAGATTTCACCAGTCGTCTCTATCCTGAGATTTTAATTCAATGCTTCACCATTCATCATCTACTTCACGCTTCAAAGTCCTCATCCATGCATGAATGGGTCTTTTAACTCTTCTAGTGGCTTGTGGAGCCCAGTTAAAACT
>NC_090727.1:93662895-93682895 GCF_036898095.1 Palaemon carinicauda | reverse complement strand
GAAAAGTTTTCTTCAATTACGTTATTTCCTTTTATTCTTGTTCTTTTGATATTCTAAAAGTAGCGAACGGAAGTTATTGACACTGTTTCTTAAGTTGATTTAATATCACTTCAGTGTTACAAAAAAGGAGATATAACTTCATGGTTTTGTAATTATTCCTATTCGAGATATAGCGTCATTAAGAGGAACTGTAATTGATATCGTATTCAAGAAATTTAAGCTTAGTAGTAGTTATTTCATCTTTCACTTCTTCCTCTTTCATCATAAGTATATAAGGTACAGTTAGACACAGGAATCCCTGGTACACCCATCTCCGAAGAAGTGCGCTGTGCTACACCCCTACTTCGCGGCGAGGAACCAAAGAGATAGTTTCGGAGAGAATGAAAAGGTGGTGGGCAGGACTAAACTCAGGAACCCGCCGTGCAGTAAGGTTGTGGCTGGGTGTATTTCCTCAGAGGGAAGTGTACCAGGAACTCCTGTGTCCAACTGTACGTGTATTTGATTATTATCTATTGTCCTCTTGTTCTTTCACAGGCGAGAAGAAAAATATAACCTGATGATTCTTAGTTAAGTAATGTTAGAAAATATCACTTCTCATTAATTGTGAGATGTTGAGGAGAAAGACCCTCGTGTTCGCTCTAGTAAGCCCAAGAATTCTTTTACCCTTTTATCCCTTTGTCTTAGGTTCCCCTTACTACTCCCCTCCCACCATCCTCTTGACCTTTGACCTTTCTTTTGTGATTATTGTGGGGAAAAATCATCTCAAGTCGTAAAGATTCATCTCAACACTTTCTTATGAAAGTGAGGTTTTCCGCTTTATATTTTCTTGCTTACCCCGATTATTATTATTATTATTATTATTATTATTATTATTATTATTATTATTATTATTACTTCTTGCTTAGCTACAACCCTAGTTGGAAAAGCAGGATGGTATAAGCCCAAGGGCTCAAGCAACTCTAGTTGGAAAAGCAGGATGGTATAAGCTCAAGGGCTGAAACAGGGAAAATAGCCCAGTGAGGAAAGGAAACTAGGAAAACTTAAGATATTTCAGGAACAGTAACTACATTAACTTATCTCCATAAAAACTAAAAAAAATAAGATATAATAGTGTGCCCGAGTGTACCCTCAAGCAAGAGAACTCTAACCCAAGACAGTGGAAAACCATGGTACAGAGGTTATGGCACTACCCGTCTAGAGAACAATGGTTTAATTTTGGAGTTTCCTTCTCCTAAGAGTTGCTTACCATGGCTAAAGAGTCTCTTCAACCCTTACATAGAGGAAAGCGGCCACTGAACAATGATAGTACTTTATAAACCCCTCACTCTTTTTTCTATCAATTATTCTAATCTCATAGGATACCCTACGAGGTCTTCACGATATATTTTGTTTCTTTTCTGGTATTTATAACATAATTTTTATCCTCATCAAATCTTCATAAGGTATTGTCTTTCCTGTCAAACCTTCATAACGCATTTCGTCACCTGCCAGGCCTTCATAACATATTTCGCTAACTATCAGTACTTCATAACATATTTTGTTATTCATCAGTCCTGAATAAGGTATTTTCTTACTTATCAGTCATTCATAAGGTATTTTGTTAGTTATCAGTCCTTCATAAGGTATTTCATTACCTATAAGTCCTTCATAAGGTATTTTGTTATCTGTCAGTCCTTCATAATGTATTTCGTCAACTATCAGTCCTTCATAATGTATTTCGTCAACTGTCAGTCATCCATAACATCTTCATTTTCCTATCAGTTCTTCATAAGGTATTTCGTTACCTATCATTAAGTAATTCATAAGGTATTTTGTTACTTAGTCCTTCGTAACGTATTTCGTTAAATATCAGTCCTTCATAACATGTTTTGTTACATCTCAGTCCTTGATAAATTTGTCGAGGAGGAAGAACTTATTTGTTCCAGGAGACTTTTCTCGTGATAGACCTTCCAGATATCGCCTTTAAGTTCCAGACTCAGACTTGAAAGGTTCTCTGTTTACTCTTTCCTTATGAATAAAAGTGCAGGAGCACTATCATGCACTGGCTGGATTGCTGGCTTGTGTAAACATGCTCTTCGAAAACATAAATATTTTTTTTTTATGAAATGTAATAGCTGTTTTTCATTGAAAACGTGCAGATTTTTATTTCTATATTTTATTGATAGCACAGCTTTGTTTATTTGACTATTGCAGTATAAACACATTTAATGTTATAATGTGTGCTAATCTGGTCTTCATCTTGTATTATTGAATAATATTTTTTTCGATTAACATGTTCCTATGATGTTGGTATAAGATTTATCCTTTTATATGTCAATGTCATGAATTTCCTAACAGTTAGCCAGACGATCTGTGGTACATTTTAGATGATATCATTGCAGACTGAATAACAAGTAAAATCACGCTTATTGTTTAGAGACCCACGCATTATTTATCAAGGTTTTATGAATCAAATGTTTAATGACTTTCATTTGAAATTACGTCCGGAACTTTACAACCATCTGGAACAAATTGATATGAATATCCACTTAAATGTTGCAAAGATATCTTAACTCATTTTCCTTTCCTGCGACATATATTCAGTTATTTTGATTAAGTTTTAATTGTTACCGTTCCCTATTACTCTCAAGAACATTCTCATTTGTGTCCTGAACATCATGAAAGGAAATAAAAATTTTATCATCCGCAAATAACTTGGACATGGTGACTTTTTAGTACATTTTTCAGACTATTCTTATAAGGATAAAATATGATAGGCCTTAACTTACTTCCATGGATTACTCTTATTCTCAACATTTCCTGCTATGAATAATAATATGCCATTCAAACTTTGTAAGTTGTCTTCCAACTGTACAAGAACTTCACTGTTTTAAACTTGGTGTTCGGAAGGTTCTGAAGATTGGAGCTACCACACAGAAGCTAAACTAACAAAATCTGAAGTACTTTATTCTATGCTTACTATAACTTTACTTGATTGTGTCGGAGCTGAAATAGTTTAATTGGTTCTAATGGTCAATATTTTATATATCTAATCCATAGTAACCCAACCCGTCAGTATCTAGAGTTTTTAAAGGTGATAAACGGTGTTGCCACATTGATGGTGATAAGTTAACACCCTGACATCATACACAAGTTGAGAATCATTAGATCGTTTATTTCCTTCAGATCTTCTTTGGGTAGGTCTTCCCGATCGGTGAATTTTTAAAGCAGATTTGTTTGGATTTGTTCTATAACTCTTTGTCAAGTCGTGTTTGGGTTTGGCCAAGCTCTATTTTTGTGGGTCCAATGGTGAATACAATCTATCTATCTATATCTATCTATCTATCTGTGTATCTATCTATCTATCTTTCTGTGTATTTATTTATCTATCTATCTATCTGTCTATCTATCTATCTCTCTATATATTTATTTATCTATCTATTTGTGCATCTATCTATCTATCTATTTATCTTTCTATCTGTGCATCTATCTATCTATCTATATCTATCCATCTATCTATCTATTTATCTTTGTATATATCTATCTATCTGTGCATCTAACTATCTATCTATAGATCTATCTGTCTCTGTGTATCAGCTGATATATTTTAATGATTTTATTTCTTAACATTTTAACGAAGATATAGCCTTGCTCTCATATGATTAATATTTTAATAATAACAGAAATTGTAGTAATAATAATGAGAAAAAGTAATGAAAATAATAATAATAATAATAATAATAATTATTATTATTATTATTATTATTATTATTATTATTATTACTTGATACGCCATATAAAAATCACTATAAGAAAGAATCTTACTATTGACTGAATACCTATAATTATGGTTTTATATATTATTTTTTTATCTATTTTTTACGAAAAAGCAATATATATGTGTGGGAGAGTGTCGCATATATTATATATATACCACACGCACACACACGTATATATTGACCACTGAAATCGCGATGATGAAAGCATTAGGTGTTCCAAGGCGGTCCACCAATCCAAGTCCTGAACTTACCCAACGCTGCTTAACTCCGCTGATCGGACGAGAACGACGACTCCGTATGGCTGCTCAGCTCCCAAGATAAATTGACTTGGAACTTTTATTTATATCTCGTTTTCTTCTTCCTTGCCGAAAAAAGAAGGAAATTGCATTTTAGTCTGGTTATTATTATTATTATTATTATTGTTGTTATTATTATTATTATTATTATTATTATTATTATTATTATTATTATTTTCCTCATTAATTGGATTTCATTAAAGGGCCGAAACACAGACAATATGAGTTCATATTATGTTACAAATGCATATAGAACGCGCGTACAAAGGAATAATATGTACTTATTTATCTATCTATCTATCTATCTACCTACTTTGTCAAAGCTAGTTTTGTATATTTATTTCTTTCTTTGTCAAATTGGTTCCAGTTTTCTGTGTAAAATTTTCCTTTGGTCAAATCGTGTTCCAGTTATTTTGTGTATTTTTTCCCCATTTGTCAAATTAGGTCCAGTCTTCTGTTGAATTTGTCTTATCAAATCAGGTCCAGTTATATGTGGAATATTTCCCTCTCTCTGTAGTACAGGTCAAGCCTTTTTGTTTTTTCTTTCTTTCTTAACTAGCGAGATGAAATTTAACCAACTGCATAGAAATAGATGCCAAATATAAATCGTTTCCAACTGTATTTTCGCCTTATAGGTAGTAGATTGGCCTGGGCATCAGCCACCCATTGAGATACTACCGCTAGAGAGTTATGGGGCCTTTTGACTGGCTAGACAGTAGTACATTGGATCCTTCTCTTTGGTAACGGTTCATTTTCATTTTGCCTTCACACACACGCACACACACACACACACACACACACACACACACCGAATAGTCTGGCCTATTCATAACATATTCTCCTCTGTCTCATATACTTGACAACACTGAGATTACCAAACAATTCTTCTTACTGCGCTGTAATTGTTCAGTGGCCACTTTCCTCTTTGTAAGGGTAGAAGAGACTCTTTAGCTATGGTAAGCAGCTCTTCTAAGAGAAGGACACTCCAAAATCAAACCATTATTCTCTAATCTTTGGTAGTGCCATAGCCTCTGTACCATGGTCTTTCATTGTCTTGGGTTAGAGTTCTTTTGATTGAGTGTGCAGACGGCACATTATTGTATCTAAATTCTCTTACTCTTGTTTTGTTAAAGTGTTTATAGTTTATATAGGAAATATTTATTTTAATGTTGTTTCTCTTAAAATATTTTATTTTTCTTCGTTTCCTTTCCTCACTTAGCTATTTTTCCTGTTGGTATTTTTCCTGTTGGAGCCCCTGGGCTTATAGCATTCTGCTTTTCCAACTAGGGCTGTAGCTTAGCAAATGATAATAATAATGATAATAGAATGGACAACAACTTCATTATAAATTGATTAGGACTCGTGTGGAATATTATTATTGCTCTGGATGTTACCTGAAAAGTAGTTTTTTCATTTAAGTAAATATGGGGACTAGAAGTTACCGTAGAGAGAGAGAGAGAGAGAGAGAGAGAGAGAGAGAGAGAGAGAGAGAGAGAGAGAGAGAGAGAGAGAGAGATGCATGGCTTGAAAATTAAATAATTTCAATATGTCTTTACAACTGCAATTCGAAACACCACTTATTGTTAGTAATCCCAAGATTTTCATCTTTACAAGTCTGCCTTATCATCAGTAGGTTCCAAAAGATTTTCATGTGCAGTCATATACAGGGTTTTCAAAAAGTCTGTCTACAATCAGTATTGGAACGATAACCGACCTTAGCGTGTTATGACAACGCTAAGAGAGTAATGGGCCTCGAATGCTTACTGCGGAGAGACTTTTTGAACATCCTGTACTATTGCTCCCACTGTTGCCACAAGAACTAAGCATTTTCTCGTTCAAGACAAAACACAGAGTTGGATATAGCTTACGTGTATCCTACAATCAAACTACCACTCACTGTCAGCCATTTTTCAGCTGAAACTGATTTCCCTTGTCCATTTTGTTCTTAAATTTTAGAGTTTCCACTCGAAATGGAAGTGGGCATTATACTTCCGTTATTTCTTTCTCGATTGGTGATTTACTGATGTCCGTTCCAAGGTTTCCAAGAAATTGAAAATTGTGAAGCCTTTGATAAAATATTGCAATGGAAGTTGAAGAAATAGGACCATATTATTTCAGTCAGGCAATGCGAAATGGAGTCAGGTTTATCCGATCGTTGTCTTATGAGAATCTGTTGCTGATATTTTTAAAAGTAAATATCAGTTAATTTTGAGGGCTTTAGTTATTGTAAGTGTGTTGATGATGACATGATAAAGTAATCCACGCCAAAGAATATCATGAAATCTCCATGCTTTGCTTTTATACACACACACACACACACACACACACACACACATATATATATATATATATATATATATATATTTATATATATATTTATATATATATATATGTATATATATATATATATATATATATATATATAAATATATATATGTGTGTGTGTGTGTGTGTGTGTGTGTGTGTGTGTGTGTGTGTGTGTGTATAAACTACTCTATGGAGTTGAATGCTTTTAAAACCAGATTCTTTTTATTTACAACAACAACAACAACAAATGCTACAGCTTCTATTCCACGGTAGGACGAAGGCTACAGGCATGTCCTTATTCATGTCTGGAGTTTGGCCAATTTTCATCACCACGGTATAACTGTGGATTTGTGATTGTGGGAGGCTTTTGTTTGATAGCTCATACAAACCAACCTAATATGAGTGGCCCGGAGTAATTCACATTTGCTGATTATGGCGATACACAAAACTTTTTCACCATGTTAAGGTCTCCTCGCCCAGAAAGTGTCTACTTCAGTTGAATTAGGAATGGAAATTGAATAGTTATTGAAATTGTGGAACAGTGCGGAACCTTTATTTGTTAGACAATGTCCTGATCAGAATGAATGAATGAATGAGATTGGGGCATAGCCTCGAAAATAACAATAGACTCGCCTCTTAAAGGACGGCATATTATAGAAATTTTGAAAATTAAATTACATGAAAAAAATTTACAATTTAGTATTAATGGGAAAGAATTGGATCAATGATATTTGAATGAAATGTGACAAATATCACCCATAGAAAAACAGCAGTCAGGTTTTCTTTGGAGGGAAAAGGATGAGATCCAGATAATAGGACGAGCCTAGTTTCAGTCGAGTTGTTTTGAATCGATTAAATTATCGTAAAGAGAGATGAACTAAGGGGAACTTGGCCCACATAAATTTCTCTCTCTCTCTCTCTCTCTCTCTCTCTCTCTCTCTCTCTCTCTCTCTCTCTCTCTCTCTCTCTCTCTCTCTCTCTCTCTCTTTTTACACTATATGATTTCAGATTTTTCGATTATGGGTTTTAAGTAAAATGCGTGTTCACTGTTTTCAAAAGCTGAAATCGCTTTCTCATGTGGCTACTATAAAAAGGTCCTATAATAAGAAGGCAAAGTTCTTGAAAATGATTGAGATGTTTTTGTTTCTTGATTACCTCGTGTTATTGTTCTCTGCGAGTATATTGTCACTGATTGCTGTTGCATTTATTTTTTTCCTTCAATTTTTCGACTTAGATTAACCCAAAAATACATTTAAGTGTTCCTGGGTTTTTTCATCTTTATGGACAATATTTTAATTCTGAGTGTTTATAAGATTCCCTTTTCCCTTATAGTGCTTATTGAGGTTTAAGGGAAGGCACGTTAGCTTATGTAAATATGACCAGAAGACAATGAATATAATTCTTTTGAATTTTTTAACAATTATAACCGGTTCCTGTCTCTTCCACTGGAGAAAAAGGCGTAAACTTGAAGCCTATATGTACTTTTAATTCATTCAGTTTAATAAATAAAGTGACGATGTTATGCTTATTTCCTTATAGATTTGGTTTACGGAGGAAGTAGAGGCATATTTTATATTCTATTCATAATGCAATAATGCATTAGAATTTTATTTATGATTTTTCATACTGTAACAAGAGCTGAAATGGAATGGATCTTTATATTATGGTGGTTATGATTTATAGTAGATAGGAAATAGATTCGTCGTTACCTTAAAGAACACACAAGCAACTCGAGTTCAGATGGTTTCATTAGCAACAAAACATCCACTGTGTATATATATATGTATATATATATATATATATATATATATATATATATATTATATGTAATATATATGAATATCATATAATATATGTATATATATATCATATAATATATGTATATATATATCATATAATATATATATATATATATATATATATATATATATATATATAAATATATATATATATATGTATATATATATATATATATATATATAGATAGATAGATAGATAGATAGATAGATAGATAGATAGATAGATAGATCTATGAATTTCATGAATTTAAATTTCTAAGCCATATGTAGATTGTTTTTTTTTAAATACGTCTGATACGCACTATATCATGAGTACCAAAAATCAGGTATATATGATTATACATTATTCATAATCTAAATTGCTTTTATTTAATAGCCTGTAGTAAAGTCATATAAATAAGGTACGTGTTTCAATATTTGATATGACGACAAGATTATCAAGTGAATGATTTCATTAAATCCCTCTAATAACAGCATATATTTTTAAATTGTGGTGTGGGATTTTGTAATTTTTTGCTATCAATATTGAAAAGAAAATAAGAGAAACAAACTACAAAACTGGTCGAGAAAAAGGAAGGTCGCATTGCGGTTTGTCTTGAATTTTCGATCGTTGACATTCCCTCAAGACTTAACAGTTGCAAGCGAACACTATCAACTACCTTGAAAAATTTTGGATTATACGAAAAACATAGAAACGAAGGGCGAATAAACTTCACGTACAAAAAGTGTTAATTGAGATATCAAGAGCCAATTAAGGGGATATACATATTTCTCTTTATACGGAGCTCACTTCAAACGAAAGTTCTCATTTTGCGCAACGAGGAAATGTGAAAATATAATGAAAGATGAAAAGGACGTTGGTTTTGGATATGTTTGAAAAGAAGAAATTTTATCATCTTGTTTTCGCTTTTCATGTAACAACAACTCGATTTATCGATTTTTTTTATACATCCTAAAGTTATTAGATTTAACTTGATGGTTGGCTCAGCCATTACAGGAGATAACCATACAAAAATCAATCGAAAGTTCGTCGAAATTGCATATACGGTTCGATTGCTTATACAAACACGAGTATATATGAATAAGGACATGTTTGAGTTTTTTCCTTTAGTGGACTAGAAATTGCTGCATTTATTGTTGCTTATATACATATATGCATACATATGTGTATACTTGTATGCATATTTTGTAATTTATATGAAATATATACTGTCTTGTATCTTATATAATTTTCAAGATGCTACATAACCAATATCTAGAGTAGAAATAGACATAAATTTTAATTGAAACACTATTCCTCAACATTCAAGTCTCATGGAAAGGAGTTTAGTGGAGAATGAAAATGTTGATTGGATAGTCTCTGTGTATTTGGAACGGATTTTTTTTCCTTTAAATCTCCCGCATACCAAAGTGCAATAATTTACTTTTAAGATTGCCAGTATCAATAGGAATTAGCCGGTCTTTTTGTACCATGGCCTTACGTTGTGTAATTTTATTTGAACGTTTGATCTATTAAAAAATATAGGGGTAATTGAGTGTCTCCCAGCGATTGGGAGAGTTTCAGTATCTAAGGAACCGTCTCATATTATGGAAAGGCCCAGGAGGAGCGTCGTGTGACAGGTCTCGAAACCAGGAGGTTTTGAGCTAATAATCCAGCTTTCCTTCTGTGTGTGTGTATACATAAGTGCGCGCTTGTGTGCTGTGTTTATGTTCATGTATTTCTCTCTCTCTCTCTCTCTCTCTCTCTCTCTCTCTCTCTCTCTCTCTCTCTCTCTCTCTCTCTCTCTCTCTAAGTACTCCAGTAGGTAAAAATGATGCTTTAAAACTGTAAAAATATTATATGAAAACCATCATAATTTATGAGCATGAATTTTTCGTCGAGTAGGTTATCTATAACAATTTAAACTCTATTGAATATTTCCTTGAAATTTCATTTACTATAGATTTTGTCTTTTGAAGAATTATTTCTTCCTGACATTTACTTATTTTGCCATAATTTAAGGAGGCAGTTGAATCTAACATCAGGAGAGAGAGAGAGAGAGAGAGAGAGAGAGAGAGAGAGAGAGAGAGAGAGAGAGAGAGAGATTTGGGATGTCTCAAAGACTTGAAGTCCATCAGGAAGACTCCATTCGCTCTTGGGTAGAGCGATTTGTTTTAAACGTTTGTAGAGTTTCTATAATGTTGTCTAACTTTTTCTTGAACTCGTTTATCGTGTTACTTTTTACTACATCCGCTCGAAGTCTATGCCATGTATTTGCTATTTTGTAGGTAAAGAAATTACCACATTGAGTGGTGTATCTTTTCAATTTCAGTTTATATCCGTTATCTCTGGACTGATTTTTGCTCCGCGTTGAATATATTGTTGTAATCTACATTTGTTATTCTTTTAATAATTTTGAATGGCTCTATAAACTATCCCCTTAGTCGTCGAGTTTGTCGATCAAATAAGTTCAAACGTTCCACCCTCCTTCTATATCCAAATTGCCTTAGTGTTGCAACTAGTTTGGTGGCTGTAACTTGTATTGCTTCCAGACTATATACTTCTGAATACTTGGAACCCAGAATTGGACTCCGTATTCTCGATGGGGTCTTGCTAGTATTTGTACAACTGTTTCTCCTACAGATCGCCATGGCTTAAGAGCTTTAGACTTTTCCTCTGAATCAGGCTCTGATCAAATCGGAAGTGAAGCTGTTCACTTGTCTGGTAAATGCTTGGACCTCGTATACACCGACTCCCGTGGTGTAATAACAAGTATGTTTGTCTCTCCAGTTTTGACATCTGATCATGCCTTGATTTTATTAGTAGTGAAGATGATGCAGCCTGTCCCTGATATATCATACTCATGTAAGATTTATATGAAATTCCAAGCAGACTGGAATGGGATTTTGAGTAATCTTTTGGGCTTGAATTGGTCTCAATTGTATAGTAATGTTGATTCCGTGGTCCCATTAAATGAGAATCTAGTCAATATAATTGAGAGGCGTATCCCTTCTCGTTTGCTAAGGTACCTAGTGAAGGATAAACCACGGTTCATTGTGCTTATTTGGGGAAGCAGGAGACCTATCATCTTTTGAAGAGTAAGAGATCAGATTCAGCTTTAATTAACTATACTCAGCTTAGGGCTTTTGCTCAGAGGGTTTATGCCTCAACTGAAAAGGAATATAATTTACCCAGAAACGAAACCCTTTCCGGTACAACCCAGGAACATAATTGGTGGACTACCCTTAAATCTGCACTCTTTGGTGTAGATGCACCAGTTCCTCCTTTACTTGAACTAGATGGTTTTGTCACTCTCTGTCCAAAGGAAAATGCAACACTTTTGATTGCTGTGTTTGACAGTAAGCAGATTAATGAGAAACTTGATCTTCCTCATTCCTGTTTTCCTGAGGTTATATTAACTAGTTTTGCTTTTCGATTTCGGGAAATTAAAGCTCTCTTGATGGTCCTTGATGCTTATGGAAGTGTTGACCCAAATGGTATTTTTCCTTTGTTTTTTATCAAGACTGCAGATTTCTTAGCTCCAAAGTTATCTGTTATTTTGTGTAGTTAGCAAGAAGAGGTTTTAGCACTTTTTGGAGAATTGGCAATGTTGCTCCACTATGTACATGTGTTTGCGGTAGCTCAAGTCCAACTAATTACCACCCAATTTCCATAACTCCCATATTATCTAAACTTTTTGAACGTCTTTGGGCAAAACGTTTCCATAGGATTGCTGAAGGTAATCATCTACTCCCTAGTTTGCAATTTGGTTTTCGTAAAGGCCTTGGAGCATGTGATGCCCTTCTTACAATCCCCAATGCTGTACAGAAATCCCTTGATTGTGGACAGGACGTTCGTATGATTGGCCTTCATTTTAGTGCTGTTTTAGACCATGTTATTCACAAGGCTCTCAAACAGTTGAGAGTGGGTGGGTCGTTTCTTAGCATTGTTATTGATTTTTTATGCAATAGATCGCAAAGAGTTGTTGATGGACACCATAGTAAACATAGGAATATGATATTTGGCGTTCCTCGGGGTAGTGTTCTTGGCCCATTACTCTTCATACTATGTACACATGACATGTGATTTGGCGTAGAAAACAAGCTTGTTGCATGTGCAGATGATGCTACACTCTTTCTTCTGAATGTATATATGGTATTGCTGAATCCGTTAATAGAGATCTAGCTAAAATTAGTGCATAGTGCAAATTATGGGACATGAAGTTGAATCCAAAGAAAACTCAAAGTATGTTCGTAAGTAGGTCAAGGACAGTGGCTCCTCAATATCCTGATCTCCTTTAACTCTATGATTCTTTTAAAATTTTAGGTGGGATTCTCGACAGAAAATTTACTTTCGAGAAACACATTAGATCTGCGTCTTCTTCAATTACACAAAAAAATTGACTTATTGAGAAAGTCTTTTAAGATTTTCGGTGATCAATCTATTCTGAAGAAGTTTTTTAATTCTTTTAATCTACCTTGTTTTGAGTATTGTTCTCCTGTCTGGTCTTCAGCTGCTGATTCTCATCTTAATTTGTTGAATAGGAACTTATGGTGTATTGAATTTTTTTCTTGATCTAGATATTAATCTCTGGACCATCGTTCAATTAGTTCGTTATGCCTGTTGTATAAGATTTTTTATTTTCTGACTATGCTTTACATTCAGATCTTCCCGGACAGTTCCATCCAGTTCCTAACACTAGGTATGCAGTTAATTCGTATAGTCAGGGCTTCTACATCATGAGGCATACTGCACTGTATTCTAGAAGTTTTATTCCAGCTGTGACCAAGTTGTGGAATTATCTTCCTAATCGGGTAGTTGAATCGATAGAACTTCAAAAGTTCAAACATGCAGCAAATGTTTTTATGTTGAACAGGCTGACATAAATCTTTTTGTAATCTATTTTTGATATGTTGGTTTTGATGATGTTACCGTTTTTTGAAGTAATTTATTTCAATTGTTCATTAGTTTCAGATCGTTTATTTCCTTATTTCCTTTCGTCACTGGGCTATATTTCCTAATTGGATCCCTTAGGCTTATAGCATCTTGCTTTTCCTACTAGGGCTATAGCGTAGCTAGTAATAATAATAATAATAATAATAATAATAATAATAATAATAATAATAATAATAATAATAATAATAATAATAATAATAGTACAGTGTCCTTGTTTCTGTATTGGAATTGTCTCTTGTGTAACCTATTAGTTTTTGTGAATTTTTTTCAGCTTTTATGCTCTATTAAGTGAGTAATAATATAGCCGAGATTTTCATCCTGGTCCCCACTTTTTATTTCATTATCCAGCAGAGAGTAATTTGTTTGGGTGTTACAAGACCTATGGTCGTAACTTCGCATTTCCACAATTGAAAGGCAGTTGCCATTTTCCGGACCATTGACCTAACTTAATTAGATTCTCGCTAGTCTTAAAGCTTCTATGTCTTGTGCAGGATTTATGCCCAATTTAGTATCGTCGATGAGAGAGAGAGAGAGAGAGAGGAGAGAGAGAGAGAGAGAGAGAGAGAGAGAGAGAATTACATTGTAAGTTGAATATTGTCATTTTTAAAAGAGAGAGAGAGAGAGAGAGAGAGAGAGAGAGAGAGAGAGAGAGAGAGAGAGAGAGAGAGAGAGAGAGAGAGAGAGAGAGAATTACATTGTAAGTTGAATATTGTCATTTTTAAAGAGAGAGAGAGAGAGAGAGAGAGAGAGAGAGAGAGAGGAGAGAGAGAGAGAGGAGAGAGAGAGAGAGAAATTTCAAGGAGTTACAAATATTTTGCTTGTCTCCAAAACTTTTAGTCCATCCTAGGAGACTCCATTTTCTCTTGCGTAGAGCAATTTGGTTTGAACATTTAGAGGGGTTTTATAATGTCTAATTATTTTTTAACACGTTTATCGTGTTACTTTTTGCTTTATCCCCTGGAAGTCTGTTCCATGTATTTGATATTTTGTATGTAAAGAAATTTCTTCATTGAGTGGTGATGTATCTTTTGAATTACAGTTTGTATCCGTTACTGACTTATTTTTGCTAAGCGTGAATAGATTGTTGTAATATACATTTGTTATTCCTTTAATAATTTTGAATGGCTCTATTAACTGTCCCCTTAGTCGTCGAGTTTGTAGATCAAATAAGTTTAAAAGTTCCATCCTCCATCTGTATCCAAATTGCCCTAGTGTTGAAACTAGTTCGGTGGCTGTAACTTGTATTGCTTCCAGACTATATACTTCTGAATACTTGGAACCCAGAATTGGACTCCGCTCCCAGTATATCCATATCGTTATGAATACTTGGAACCAAAAATTGGACAGTGTATTCTAGATGGGGTCCTACTATGAGGTGTATATTTGCAGTTTAGTGTCTTATTTTCTGTATTTTAATTGTCTTTTTATGTAACCTATTAGCTTTTGGGCTTTCTTTTCTGCTTTTATGCTCAGTTTAGTGAACTTCAAATCTTTGCTAATAATAATGCCGAGATCTTCCTCCTGGTTCATACTTTCTATTTCATTACCAAGAAGTGAGTAATCTGTTTGGGGATTACTATAACCTATGTGCATAACTTTGCATTACCAACAGTTAAAAACATTTGCCTTTTAACGGGCCATTCACCAACCAAATTAGATCCTCTCCTGAGGCTTTTCTTTTACGTCTTCGGAGTTCGCAGCATTTATGCCTAGTTTAGTATCGCCTGAGAGAGAGAGAGAGAGAGAGAGAGAGAGAGAGAGAGAGAGAGAGAGAGAGATTTCAAATTAAATAGTGTATTATTTAAGGTAGAGAAAGATTATTACAGTATATTCTAAAATGAATAGTGAATTTTTCAAGGATCACGAGTGCTTTAATTTATTTTTTTTTCCTTCGAGTTTGCATCTGTGATGTTATTTACATTTTTATACATTTCGTTTTAAAAATATTCTTCATGTATTATAACGAATGTGTCATGTATTCTGAATAATGATAATTATGATGAAAACTGAGATGGAACGCATGATTGATGTCGAAGAGCGAGGACGCCTCAAATAAGACAATATGGTTCTTACATTTGAATATGAATCCAAGAGCGCCTTCATTTTCTTTATTATGCATTTTTGCTCTCTGGTAATTATGAGTGGTAATTGCGAAGTGGTTGAACCTACAAAGCTCTCCTTAAAAGGGAAATGTTCAAAGTAAATAGAGTAGGTCAATCGTAGATGATGGATGGTAAAGTACTAGGTAAAAAAGCCCAAACATTATTTCATGTATTTGCATGAGACAAATTGCCTCCAATGTACTCGGCGTGGAATGCGCATTGTTGCCTCCACCACCAACGAAGTTGGAAGGAGGTTATGTTTTCGTCCCAGTTTGTGTGTGTGTTTGTGTGTATGTGAACAGCTTTCTGGCCACAATTTTAATTGCAGAGTAATGGAAATTGCAAGGATTACTTTGTATGTAAAAAGCTGGAAATTGATAAATTTTTAAAGGTCAAGGGCATGGTAAAGAGAAATGTCCAGTTCACGTAATCAGCCATAATTTTGGACATCGTTATCACAGAGATTTTAAACGGGATTCATATTTGAGTGTACGAAAGGTCAAGCAAAAGGTTCAGAAATAGGCTGCCTCGGAGGAGGTCTGCGCTTTGCTTAGTGCCCCTCTAGTTTTTTTTTTTTTTTTTTCATCCTCATATTTGCATGTATCGTATGTATTACATCTCAATTGTATTCAATACTCCAATTTACACCTGTGTATACGAGGTTCCCTTAATTAAAGTTGGCTTTTCATTCCCATTTCGTATTCCACCCTCTCGTTCCATTGAGTTTCTGTGAAACCCAAAATGAGTTTTCTGTGCAGGTAATATTGGCTGCTGCTTCGCAACCCTTTTGTATCTTGGAAAAATCACTTAACTAGAACCCTGTCAGGCAGGATATCTGTAGGGGGGAAGATACGTACGTGCTCAGAATGAAGACATCTGCTCTCTAGGGACTAAATATAGGATAAATG
This sequence comes from Palaemon carinicauda, assembly GCF_036898095.1. Classification (NCBI taxonomy): domain Eukaryota; kingdom Metazoa; phylum Arthropoda; class Malacostraca; order Decapoda; family Palaemonidae; genus Palaemon; species Palaemon carinicauda. Next base: position 93,666,789 of record NC_090727.1, on the reverse strand, counting down.
AGAGATGAATCGGTGTATTGTTAAAAACATTTGGTTGGAGACATGTATTTTTGCAGTTACTGTATTTTTCTAAAGATAATAGACTGGAAGAGATAAAATCTGTTAGTAAATAGATATGTAATCTTGTGGACTGATATTTTAGCAACTACATATATTTATACAGTGTTAAAGTCAGTAGTGGAATGCTACCTTATTTCTATTTATGATTCCCAGTCCCAGCGATGGACCACGTGACCGAAATTCTATATATCCGTTGTTGTTCTATAAAAATGACAATATAAGTATATATCTAAGTCATAGAAAAAAAGAAACACCCTGCTGATATTGAGGAAAGAAGATTTGAATAATGTTGGTAAGTATGTTGAGTGCTGGGACATTTTGATAAAGCAGAATAAATGTTGGGACTTTCTGATATCAGGATGTTAAATCATATGGAAAGGGTTGAGAAAAGAAAGCTTTGAAGCTGTGGCATGGGATCATTCTTCATTAATTGGAATTGGGAAATTCTTTTGATATCTGAAGACGTTATTATTATTTTCTCTGTCACATTCTTTCGAAAAGTTTGTTACGGTCTCAGTCTTTTTATATTCAGTTCAGGGAATTTCAGGTTTTGACTAAGCAGGAGAAAGATATCTGACATTTGCCTCAAACATAATAGAAAAATCTGGAGAGGACCCTTATAAAACACCTCTTATTAATGAGAAAATTATTTGAATTTTTTTTTCGTAAATCCGATGAGAGAAAACACGTAATTGGAAATAGTTCCTGACTCTCTCTCTCTCTCTCTCTCTCTCTCTCTCTCTCTCTCTCTCTCCTCTCTCCTCTCTCTCCTCTCTCTCTCTCTCTCTCCCAATTTGATTGGTAATCGATTGAATTTTGTTATGGTTTCGCGTTATTTGATTACTGTTAACAGAAATATGTCTTTATTAAGTTTTATTCGTTCTGTCTTTGTCTGCAACGTCCATTTATCGTATTCAGTTTATGATAAATAAATCTTTCGTGATCCTTCAATTCTCTTGTCTGAAGTTATTTCATCATTGACTTGCACTAACGATTTAGTGTGGTAATTTTGCAGATCCATCCCTTCGTAAAACATAAAAATTGAACTTGAATGTTTGTAGAACATAACCATTCATTAAATTCTTTCGAGCTTATCTTAAGCATTTTATCTCCCTGCATAATTTTCCTTGTTAGTTCTCTAAAGAAAGTTATAGTAACAGTAAAACATTTGCATTTAGTGATTCGCTGGGCCAAATCTGCCTCGCTTCGTAACTTGGTAGCGTTGTATGAGAGCGGAATGGAGGAGGCTACATGAAGCAGAAAAGAGAGAACGGGAACGTCCAGAAAACGTTGGATGTACCATTGTATTTAATACTAGAGAATGCAAGTTGTATAAAGATGGGGTTGTTATTGATAAATGGGGATTCCTGGGTTTTTGAATCGACCACAACATGTTACTCAACCATTAAATGTTATATCTTGGAATATAGGTGGTTGTAAAACCAAATTAGAAAAGAAAAATGTTGAGAAATTCTTATTACAATATGGTAATGTAGCTTAGAATGAGATAAAGACGTCTTTGCCTGTTTGTTTGCCCGGATATGCTTCTTACATGAGTTATGATAGGGACCATTCGCACCGTGGTGGAACGGCTGTATTAGTGAAAAATTCTCTGTCACAAGAGGTTGTAAGTGTGGACACAACCATACCTGACCAGATATGGTTTCAGTTACGAGTAATGCCGAAAGTAGTTTTTGGAGCTTGTTATATCCTGCCGATTAAATCTCGTTATTTTTCTCAATGGGAATTTGCATCAATACAAGAAAAGTTAATTGAGGGTGGTGACGATAAGTTTATAATAATAGGGGATTTAAATAACGCGGTTTGGTAGAGGTGTGAGGGAAATAAACAATACTGAAGAATTTTATTGTCCAGTTGTCGCTGATGACGTGAATGTTCCTAATGATAATGCTTATGTTCTAACAACAATTTGTAAGGATCATAACTTGTTGATAGCTAATAATCTGAAAGCTTATAACAAACACTTTGTTAGCAACAAGACTTATAAGAAGGGAACTAGATGGGTGTCCGAACTAGATGTATGTGTAGGGTCAATACAGTTGATTTCCCCCCCCCCTCTCTCTCTCTCTCTCTTTCTCTCTCTCTCTCTCTCTCTCTCTCTCTCTCTCTCTCTCTCTTTCTCTCTCTCTCTCTCTCTCTCTCTCTCCGGTAATTTGCTTATCGTCATTATCTTTATAGCTGATATATTTTCTTTTTAGATTCGCTTTTACTCTCGGTTTGCAAGATTTTTTATTATTCAGCTTAATGCTTTTATATATCAACTAATCAATCCTCTCTTTTATTGCAGGTAAGGTGTCGTGTGTCCCTTGTCATCCGACGATACTGTACCTTACGTCGGTAAGATTGTCAAGAACAACTCTTATCTACGAGTTTCCTTTTAAGATTATATACACACACACATATATATATATATATATATATATGTATATGTATATATATATATATATATGTTGTGTGTGTGCGCGCGCGTGTATATATATATATATATATTTCAATAGTACTCATATTTAAATCAAATCTAAGATTTCGTCTTAGATTTTATACTAGCTGGTATAGAAAGGGTAAAGCTATTACAGTGAAATCTCATATTCGATTGTATAAAGCAAAAGGCCTTTGATCCTGGGCCTTTTCTTGGAAATTGATTTAGAGGACTACAGTATGTTTCTCTTTGAAGGTAATTGCCTTCAGTAAAATGTTTAGTATTTTGTCTTGAAATAAATTTTTGCTTTAATTTGTGTGATAGTTTCTCAAGTTCTTTTAATTCATTATAGTCAACCAATTAAACGGCTAATGGGAGAGAAAGGAGTTTTTAATGTCGGGGTGTTCAGGAAAAAAAAACTTGTTGGACGTAGATTTAAATTGGACCAGAGCTTTTTGGATACCGAGGCACTTTATTTGCAGCAAGTTGTTCGAACTATCTAGAAAACCCTTTGCTTTCTACCTCTTAGCACTTATTAATTTATCAATTCCATTACGCAGGATTTAAGGCAGACTAGGATAGAAGATTTCCGTATTGGGATCTCTCTCTCTCTCTCTCTCTCTCTCTCTCTCCCCCCCCTCTCTCTCTCTCTCTCTCTCTCTCTCCCCCCCCCCTCTCTCTCTCTCTCTCTCTCTCTCTCTCTCTCTCTCTGTCTCTCTCTCTCTCACCGTTATTTTTTCCAGTTAGTATTAGTCATTTATTTTTGACATAACTATTTACATGAGAACGTTACTACGTTGATGTTTATCCTCTTGACGTATTTACCTGAAATGTTGGGTATCATAATATAGTAATTATGTTCAACTGATGGTAAACAATAAACAACTGGAATCGTTCAACCTTTATCTTTTTTAGCAATCAACAGTTAAGATTCACTCATTAGTTTTTCATTTCCTACCGTTGAAGATTAGAACAGTTCTCATGAAGCTGTTTATAACATCATAATGAATTCATTAAGGTCATTTCGTTATTATAAGAACTAATGAAGCAATTAGTTGAGATTAAGAGTTCTTTATCTTCTTAAGAGTAAGATTATTCTCATCGTAATTGTGAATTTCATTAGGTTTGGCGTCCGCTAAATACGAATTATACCATTAAGTGTTTACATTTAGGTTCACTTTTCATACTTTCTTTGTAACTATTGAGTATTTTATTTATACAAAAACAGAAAATATTTTTATTTGTTGATCAAAGTAGTTTGTATGATTTCTTAGTAATCTTATTGCACATCTTGAATTTCGAGATTTGGCTTGTATATATAAATGATTACCCCATCAACTCTTCCCCCCCCCCTCTTCTGTCTATTTGAAAGTATTCTGATATATTCTCAAAGC
>NC_090727.1:93611827-93662395 GCF_036898095.1 Palaemon carinicauda | reverse complement strand
TTGCTTTTAATTGAACAAATAGGAGCATACCTATTGTTCAGCATTGTTCATTTTCACTGTCTATGGTTAATTCAAAGTGTGATTAATCCCTTCCATTTTCCCTTTTATTTCGGCCTCTCCTTTCTCTCGGTTCCATCAGAATCTTAATTAGAAATCTTCCGAGAGAATAAATGCCTGGCCTTTTCCATCGAGCGATAAGAAGTGGAAAATAAATAAATAACGTTTTCCCATCTGGCTATTTTCTTCTATGTTTTCTTCATAAAAACGTTTATGGGTGCAATTTTATGAATGATAATGGAGTGTTGAAGGTTAAGAAATATGTTTAATGTGATTAAGTTAGCTGGAACTGTAATGTGAGGTTTAGTGTTATAAGCAGAACGGTGAGGGCCAAACATAGTCATGTGCTAAATTTATGAATATAATGTGTTGATATTGCCCCCCCTCTCTCTCTCTCTCTCTCTCTCTCTCTCCTCTCTCTCTCTCTCTCTCTCTCTCTCTCTCTCTCTCTCTCTCTCTCTCTATCTCTGGATAGGTGAATTTTACAAAATGCATGGCTCAAATTGAATGATACGCAAGTGTCACTTGCTCCCTACATCTCTTCTGTATACTTCTTCTTTGAATTTCTGTCTTTTTATTCCTCTTTTAATGCTATTTCATTCCTCTTCTCTATTTCTTCTATCCCTTATAGAGATATTTTCATTTTTTCCCTATTTTCCCCATGTAACTGAGTTAGGCATGAAATGGGGCTAGGTTATCACCTGCTTCTGCGCAGTCTACTGTACATCCTAAATATCTTCTTTGCTGTACTTTTTCTTGAAATACTTCTCTTATTTTTCTTTTTCATTCGCAGACATTTCTAAACTGCCTATTTCATTTAACTTATTCTTTCTCCTTCTTTTATCCATCTGTTCTATTCATTCGCTTCTATCTATTTATTCATGATTTCTTCTCATGTCTATTTCAATAACCTTCAATCCTCTTGATAACCTATTCCTCATTTAATGGTTTAAATGTTACTCTTGAATGGCAGACGCAAGTTATAGTGATAATACCCTGAGACTGACCATATATGAACATGATCAACGCCCAAGCCACCTCTCCACCCACGCTAGGACTAGGGAAAGCTAGGCAATGGTTGCTGATAACTCGACAGGTAGACCTATAGGCTACTCCAAACCTCCCATCCTTAGTTTACAAGGATGGTGAGGTTACAGACACTATCAGAAACTATCGAACTTGAGCGGATCTCGAACCTCAGTCCAGCAGATCGCTACACAGGGATGTTTCCAATAGGCCACAACAACCATATTTTCTTTCCTAAGATCAGGAACTGTTTTTAAAGTTGGATCCTATTATAATTGTCCATCCTACGTCATCTGCAACTATAATCTTTTTATATCTGTTTCTATAATAAAGTATATACTGCCATCCCATAAGGAATTGCTGGAAATAAGTTTTTTTTTTTTTTTCATAATAGTGTGTTGGTTTGCTAGTTTTTTAGATCTCTCCAATTAATTTTTTATAAAAAAAAACATCTCTTTTCCTTTTTATCTCTCTTTTCTTAAGTATTTTTGAGTTATTTTACACCCTTTAGGCTTGTCCGTAATGATATATTTTATTATAGAATAATAGAGTTATCTTATTTAACTTACTATAACAAATACGTTTTCTTCATTGGATATGTCTCTCTTTTTGTTCAATCCCATCGTAAATCTCTACTATTGTGTCTGTTATTTCTGACTGTATTTTCTTTTCTGCCATTATCACTATTATTTTTTCGCTTTGTAACCATTGGGCTTTTTTAAATATATTGAAATTACTACTAGACATCAATTTGTTTATATCCTTCTTCCAGACAATACTGCCATTTAAAAATGTTGTCTTTACATTTCTTGTAAATGTGACCTAGCTTTGTTATTCAGTTCCTTATCATTTCATCATTCATTACACTCATAGATATATTACAGTATATCTCACAGGTTGTAAAGGTTGGTTAGTTAATTAGTTTTTTGTTTTTTTTAACTCGCGGGAAAGACCAATGGTCAAGTTTCTGTTTTTTATTCCTTCTTTGACAGCAAAGTTGTTGTAAATGTACTCCTGTGGTGTGTTTCACGATATGATATATTTTCATATCATACGAGCGTATGCTTAAAATCACTTCTTCCAAACCATTTGAAAAAAAAATAAGAAGAAGAAAAGATTGTCAATATGTTTATGGCGATTTTCTTTATCTTCAGGAGTTCAGAAACATCTGCTTCGGGGGGGGGGGGGGGGGGTGTTATTCCAGCCATTGCCTTGTGTGTAGCTTTTTACTTAACCGTCTTGCAGTGTCCCTTCTTCCCTTTTTTTATCTTTTTATCTTCGTTCTTACCGTCCCCTTTTGAATTTAATTTCGTAATTCAGCGTTAAGATTCTCCCCTTGGGGCATAAATGTCCCATATGCCTTAGTGCCTGGTCCACATGGCCCAACTCATAAATTCAGTCTTAATGTAATTAGAAACAGCTGTGCTCAGAGATCAAATTAATTCTACCCTTGTTTGAATTAATGTCATTTTGCAGGTTTACTTGGGATTCCTGTGTTGTTGCCTTTATTTGATTTTTTTTCGCGTATGGTTTATTTTGATATTTATAGATAATAGTTGGTGTTTTATTAATATTGTAGGAGGTCATATTTATTTTTTTAGTATAATATGATGTCATATTTATTCTTTTATTAATATCGTATGATGTGAAATACTTATTTGTATTTCATAGATACCAAACCAATACTGGATTTGATGTTGGTTTTTTTTCTTTTATACTTTGAAAGTATGATAGTATATACCTGGAATTATTCATCTTCGTTTATGAAATAATTTAATTTATATGATTATTTTCTTCTGATATTTGCAGGCAAGAGTGCAGTGTGGTAGCATATTATGATTTTCTTATTAGTTATTTGTATGGGTGGCTTCTACAGAGTAGTGTGTTAGGTAGATTGATACTAAAACATAGGTCAGCCTCTACAACTACAAAAATTCTGTTGGAAAATTGAGTCAAATGCTGGCAAATGATGAGGGATGAGCATAGTTTCTTGCTACAAGAAAATGTAAGGAATATTTTTAATAAATTTGAAAGACAGTACAAAACCGTTGTACCTTTTCCTTGTAGAATTTCCAGCCTATTGTACTTTTTGAAAGCTCGTGTTTCTAACTGGATTACAGTCTGCGATATATTAACAGAAACTGGTGTTTTTCTCGAGGTCCGTCTAGTTTAATCATTGTTACGATTCTGTAAGCATACAAAAGTTACAGTATTATTTAGATAATTAAGATAATTATCGAAGGTTTCGAGTGTGTAGAAAAACAATTGAATCGGTTTATTGTTATCAAATTTCAAGGTTAATATAACTTGACTCAAGTTGATATATCTTTACAAATAGATTTTACGACGTTTGCTATTAGCTAGTAAAGGAAGGAGGAAATTAAATTCGTTTCGTCGTATCTAATTTATTCCATCCTGGGATAAACCTCCGTAGAATTATTATTATTATTATTATTATTATTATTATTATTATTATTATTATTATTATTATTATTATTATTATTACCATCATCATTATATATATATGTATACCATTAAATTATAGGCTTCGTGTGTGCCCCAATCAAATCTAAAAGGATGACGGTAAATTATCGATTAATCTTATAGTTTCGTACCTGTGATCCAAAATCTATTTTCAGTTCTTGTAAAAGTAAATATGTAACTTTTTTATGATTTCACGGATCTTTTTTGTTTGTTTGATTATTAATATCATTGAAAGACGATTAGGCCTATTGTGGGAATATAATTCTGAATGCTGTTAATTTTCATGTAAGAGAAAAGAGTTTGAGGGAACTGCAGATTAAGAAAGTTTTTTTTAATAGTTATTTGATTACTGACAAGTAAATAATATAGAATTCAATCGTGTATTTTATTTATAAATAAAAGCATCATAAAAGTACAGAATCGTATTAAGAAATTCAAGTTAATATTATTGGAAAGACTGGAAAAGACAGTAAATATAAATGTATAAATGAGAAGGAATGCAATGAGAAACTGCAAACGGAGATATTGAATAAAGGGGGAATTTCACCGACATTTGCAACCTGCAATTGTGCGATATCTCTTTAAAATTTTCGAGCATTGAAAGATAAAAGAAAGGAAATCCCAAAAGCACCGGAACGTTGAAATTAAAAATTGATTACAAAGGTCTAAAAGGTAATGTTGAAGCAAATCCAATGAAATACTTCGCAAAAATAACAGATTCCATAGTATTGTTTAAAAGGGAAATATTCCCAATGATTTTACGAGCAATTTATATGGAATTTTACGTGAGAGAGAGAGAGAGAGAGAGAGAGAGAGAGAGAGAGAGAGAGAGAGAGAGAGAGAGAGAGAGGTGAGGGGTGTTATGTTGTGAGAGTCTATTACCAAAGCGTAATTGAAGTAAATGAAACTCGCTTCATAAATGTAGGAAGATAAAAGGAGGTTTACTTTTTAATAGGAAGAACCATTATTAACATTAATTTTTCTAGTTACCTAAGATTTTGTTTTCAGTTCACTTATGTGAAGAAAACAAACAAAAATATTGTCATATTTTTTAGTCGTTCAGTAAATTTCCTTTAGGGTACAACAAGATGTTCTCATAAACTGTTTTCATAGATCCATTAATGGTGCTATTATAGTATGCTATCTACCGCCGATTTTGCTATCTACCACCCCTCTCTGACTATAGTATGATACCCACCATCAGTCCCTAAGGATACGGTCTACTTGCTAATCCGCCTCTAATAAGGAGGATCACTACCGACTTGATAACCCAACCTAACCTAACTCAACCCAACCTAACCTAACTTACAAACTGCTTATAATTATGCATCCATGTCCTAACATAGTCTAACCCAACCTAACCTAACCTACAAACTGTTTATAATTATGCTTCCATTTTATCCCTCCAATGAATATTATTAAACTATCATTACAGTCCAATGAGGATAACATACTGGTGGTAAGTAATCTGTTTGATAATCCTCATCAAACAGGAGGATTAACATTGACGGTAGATAACATACTTTGTTGTAGATACCATACTATAGTAGAAATTCGACGGTAGGTAGCATACTACAATAGCATCCCATTAATTGTGGTCTACATTACAATAATCATGTTCAGTCCGAAGTTATTCTAAAATCAGTTTATTGATGTGTCAGTTTCCTTCGAAATCTTCTTTTACTGAATAATGTTATCCAGTTCCTTTGTGGAGAGAACTCGAGAGGTAATTGAAATGGAGCGGGAATTTCAACGATCTACTTATTAGTTTACTTGCGAAGTAAATCTGACCGAAATGGAATGTGCATGTTGCCTGGAAATTGTTTTTGAGGTTTAATTACCAAGACTCATTATCCACACATACACTCACACATATACATGCATACACACACACACACACACACACATATATATATATATATATATATATATATATATATATATATATATATATATATGTGTGTGTGTGTGTGTGTGTGTGTGTGTGTGTGTATATATTGTGTGTGTGTCCCATTCTGTTATTCTTATGTCCATCTATTATCTGTCATTCTCATTATCAATCCTGTTCATGTTCATTTCTTTTTCGAGCATGTTAGAATATCCTCTACGTTACCTTGCTCTCGTTCGGCCTCTTAGTGTTATTCATATCATTATTCTTTTCATAGCACTTTGAGTTGTTACTAGCCTCTGTTCTTAGGTTTTAGTAGGGCTCCAAGTTTATGATGCATATGTTAATACTGGTAGGACCATCTCATTAAATACTTTTTTTTTTTAGCAAGAGTGGTATTTTACTTTCCATAATTTCATTTTGTTTAACAAATTCTCTGTATCCCGTGTTTATCAGTTTTTTAAATTTCGGTTTCGTGCCCTGGGGACACACTTACTAAGTACATATATATAGTAACAATCTCCAGAGGTTCGTCCATAACCCTCATTTGTTGTCTGTCTACCTTTTCATTTAACATTATCTTAGTTTTACTGATCTTCGTTTTCATTCATTTATTATCTTTTACAAATCCTTCCATGATTCTCTAAACAGAACTGTCATCTGCAAATTTTAAGTTTATCAGGCATTCCCCATTAACATTATTTCCTAAATTTTCCCAATATAAATTTTTAGAAATTTCTTCTTGGCACTCTTAAGAATAATTTAGAAGAGAATAGGTCTCCCAGTGTGTGTGTGTTCTGCTTCTCAGATTCGTCTATGTGTTGGTTCATCCTTAGACTTGAATGTTCTATAATCCCATCACGGTGTAATGTAGGTACTTGTCTTGATATTTTCTTTATAACCAAGATAATTATACTCGTAAGTTTTTTTCTCAAAAAATATATTGTCCTTTAGTTACTTATCCTTCAGAAACTATTGTTCACAATATTCCTTGAGGGTCAAAGAATTAATGCTCTCTCTCTCTCTCTCTCTCTCTCTCTCTCTCTCTCTCTCTCTCTCTCTCTCTCTCTCTCTCTCTCTCTCTCTCTCTCTCTCTCGTTCTTGTTTATTTCATATTTAAAAAAAACACATCTATTTTCAATTTCGTTCTCAAATAGATCTTATAACAGTAAATTTAACTAGAATAAATCTCTGCTATGATGTATTATAGTTCAGGAATCTCTCTCTCTCTCTCTCTCTCTCTCTCTCTCTCTCTCTCTCTCTCTCTCTCTCTCTCTCTCTCTCAGTGTTGTTATTTATCTTATATTTAAAATAAATTCATACATCAATATATTTGTTTACAAATAGATCTTATAATAGTCAATTTAACTTGGCAGAATCTCTTTTATGATGTTTTATAGGTCAGAAACCGACGTACCATATAATATACTGAATTTGGTTTGGCTCGGGGCTCAGATGTGTTGCAAACTTGTAGGAAAGGATTGACACAGTGTAGAGTAGGGTCAGGACAGATCTCGAAGACATTGCATTTTGGTTAACGTCAACCGATTTATTATGTACAGAGAACAGGAGATACGTTCCTGTTCTCTTTGCTTTGTTGGCTTCTTCCCTTGTGAAGCAGATGAATGTATTATTTCCCTCATAGTGTGCAATGGATTACAATGATGTTATTTCTTTTGTAGTTGGTAAGTTCTTGATATATATATATATATATATATATATATATATATATATATATATATATATATATATATTTTAAGTGAATCAGTCATAAAAGAGTAATCAAAAAGTTCTAGAATGTATCATAAAAGTATATTAAATACTTTTAATGCTCTGTATTATCTTTTAGATAGTAAGAGGGAGCGTTTGAAAATATGCATAATGAATTTAGCATGTAAATTATATTAGATAGTAGGAAAGAGCTGCTGTATTCTTCACGGTAATAATTTTAAGCAATTTATCCTGTACATTATTTGATAGTTAGAAATAGCTTTTGTAGTTGTAAATGTAATTTTTGTAAGAAATTTACTGGTATTTACACAAATATAGCCTTTGACTTGAAATCTTTTCCCTTCAATAAATCTAAAATTGATTTTAACTTGCCTAAGAATGTAAATGTTCTCACTTTTCTCTTGTTACAATTAATTTGACACCAAGCCAATTCTTTCTCTGAACTATTCACGAGAATTTTAATAGCTGTAACAATAGGTGTGTTTGGTGGGTTGGAAAACGAGTCTCGCCAAACGCATCTATTGTTACAGACGACAAAACTTTTGTTATAACAAGACCTGACGTATATGGAGTCGGTGGAAAGCTTGATATGATACTCACAGAAATATAAATATTATGTGTGTGTGTATATATATATATATATATATATATATATATATATATATGTATATATATATATATATATATATATATATGTATATATATATATATATATATATATATATATATATATATATATATATATATATATAAATGTGTGTGAGTGTATGTATGTATGTATGGTTAAACGCATGTTGTAGGCTAATATTTCTAGAGGAAGACTCAAATTCTCTCTTGTTTTTTTTTCCGTAGTTTTAGGGATAAAATATTTGCCGCATTTAATATCATCCGACAGCTCTCGTGAATCGATACGGTAAATATAAAGAAATTCCCAATATCCTCCAAGATATGGAATCTTCTCTCGAATTCTATTTTAGTTTCCAAAATGTTGAATTCATTCCTTAGCATGATTTCTGTAATGAATTGTATATATTTTAGCCAGAAATATTTTTGCATTCATAGAACGACTATTTTAGTTTTCATTAGTCTACGGTGACTTTCAGTAATCATATTATATATCTTTCTGTCTACAGAGATTAATTATATTTTTCAGCTGATAAGTTAAGGTAAAGAAGAATGGTGGCAGTTAGTTACCTTAACCACGGTTAGGAATAGTTTAGAAAGTTAGCTAAGTATTAGTATGTAAAGTGGGGTTTAGCCTCAGTTTTATTTAGAAAGGTACATTTTTTTTTTTATGTACTATGGCCTCTATATTTTTGTATATTACTTTATTACCGTATAGTTAGGCTTAACTCGTGTGCCATCTGCTGCTATGCGCAAAGCTTTGAAACTCGATTCTAGCCAATCGTGTTTATCAAGAAGGTCTTTTGCTAACATACTGCCCTTTCATATCTGAACCTTTAGTGTATAGTGGTGAAACATATAGATTAACAATAAAACCAAAAAAAAAAAAAGTATTTCACAGTTATTATTATTATTATTATTATTATTATTATTATTATTTATTAAGCTACAACCCTAGTTGAAAAAAGGGATGTTATAGTCCCAGGGAAGATAGCTCAGTGAGGAAAGGAAATAAGGAAAATGATAAAATAGTGTGTCCTCAAGCAAGAGAACTCAAACTCAAAACAGTGGAAGACTATGGTACAGAGGCTATGGCATTACCCAAGACTAGAGAACAATGGTTTGATTTTGGAGTGTCCTCCTAGAAGAGCTGCTTACCATAGCTAAAGTGTCTCTTCTACCCTTACCAGAGAAAAGTAGCCACTGAGTAATTAAAGTGCAGTTAACTCCTTGAGTGAAGAAGAATGTTGGGTTATTTTAGTGTTTTCATGTGTACGAGAAAAGAGGAGAGTGTGTTTAAAGAATAGGGCTGACTATTTGGTGTATGTGTAGGCAAAGGAAAATTGAGTCGTACCCAGAGGATCTGAAAAAACTGTAGCGGTAGTATCTCAAGGGGTGGCTGTCGCCTTATCTAACCTACTACCTGAAGAAAAAAAAAATGAGTGAACATAGCTTTTAGTGACTTTCCTTTTTAGAGATTCACATTCTTCCATCTCTTAATTATCACGTCTCAGAGTTTCCCCCTGTCGCATCTGTGAATGTCCTGCCGCTCCATCACCGTGATATTAAGAAAGTGTTTCTGGGGGCGTGTATAGTATTGTATGAATAAACGACCAGAAACGTTATTGGAAGCCACTAGATAAACACGAAGTATTCACGAAATTAAACTTTAGTTACAGTGAATTCAGACGATCGAACATTCAAACGCTACCCTTTAAACAGTGTTACCACGATCTTCAAGTCAGCATCTTATATAATGATCAAGTTATTCATCAGCAGCTTCTCTGCCCTTATTTCTTGCAATATGTTCTCAGTAGCCTCTCGTTTAATAAACTCTTTAATAATCATAATATAAAAAAAAACTATCACAGAAAATAAAGATGAATATTGAAACTAGAAAATTCATACAAATGTGGAATGACCAGTATTTATTGCCCAAATACAAACACTCAAATGCGATCTCTACCTGTCTTTCGGCTACTTACTAATGTAATTCGCTCTTGTTTCGTGCCAGTACCTCATTGAAATGAAGACTAAGAATTCCAAGAAATTATGTGTAAAAGGAGACAAATAAGGAAAGGGAAATAAAATTAGAGCAGTGAAAAGAATATTATACTAAAGGCAATCGATTTTGTTAATCTATGTGGAATGGCAACACTGTGAAGCAGGCTACAGTTCTCATCTTCTCGGGCTTGTAGACTTCGACAGTTAGTTCACTATTATCACTCGTCTATACCGATTGTTTATGTGTACTCCAGTATTTTGTTTCCTTTTTTGTGTTGTGCCATGTCGTAAATATCGAGAAAATTAGGTTATCTTTTTCCTTTATCAACTAAAAGAAGAGAAACGTGTATCAAAACTTTCAAAGGTTAGAACAAGCCTTAATAATGGACTACAGTCTACATCAGGAAATAAGGTAAGCCGAGATATAAACGAGTAATGCAGAGGATTCGTGTTTGTAAACAATAAACAAAAGCTTTTAATGGTTTAGTCACAAATCATGTAATAGGCATTGATAGCTTAGTAATAATTCGGTAAATTTTAACAATAATTTCAGACGCATATTTGCCGATACACATTTTCATATCTCGGCACTAACAAAATCAGTATGTGCAAATTTCGTCGCAAACGAAGAGTTTTCAGGGTTACATTGCCCTGTAATACACTACAGTAATACCCAGTGTTCCACTAAAATTTTTGATTCCTATTTACCCTTAATAATAAAACCTGGTCGTCATTGACAATCCCAGACGTATTTTCATACATGAAAACCTACGTTTCACCTGGCAGACAAACAGGATTACAACCTAACATTAGGTTCCAGGTAGCCTAAATATTTACACAAGCACCGCACCACAATCATGTAATCAAAACCTGTTGACCCTTTTTTTTTTCTTTTCTTTTTTTACTACTATATGTAATTAGTCACAAACGGAACAGTTTCCCTTAAAAATTATTAATTCTAATTTCCTATTTTCCACAATTTACAATCATTGTCCAAAATGACCAATCTGCATCATTGCTATGTTTTTGGCATTATTATAGTAAAATACGGGGCAAACTTTACAACTGGAAAAACAGAGGAATATATAGAAATATATTTCCCTTGCAAATAAATAGGTAATAAGATATACCATAATATATCTTACAGTAATGGGGTACACCCCGTGGGAACCAGCGGTTTTGGGTGAGGAAAATTTACTGGCGAATCGATGAATAATGGTAAAACTCGCCTTTTCTTCTCTGTACATTATTCTCTGAGACTCATAATAAATCCACGAAATAGTTGCACAAAATATGGAGATTCCTGGTAAAACTTCAGAAGCATGAAACACACGATATTAAAAAATTGATCCCCTACATGGAAAGAGCCTGAGAAACTACGTAAAAAGTATACTTTTTATATTAGAGATTGAACGAGATGGAATTAAAAGGGATTTTGTCGTAGGAAAAATCTATTTTTGGGTGAGATGGCCATGTCGTCCTGATGGAAGTTCCATCCGCCAGCTTCCTACTGTATAATACTTTTGTGATTGATATTATAAGAGAATTACCGTCGGGTATCACGGGGTTCTAATCTCCGGAACGACTATCCGAAGATATCTTGTATAATCAGGGACGTATCCTAAGATAGCCATAGATATCTGCACCCCAAATAGACTTTACCCAGTCTAATCCTCTAAGGGGAAGGATAAGTAAGGAGCTGTTACATATCTTATCCTATCACCTTGTCGCTAATGTTCTATATTTTTGTGCGCTCATTTCACCTTTCTTTGAAGATTTTCTTCGTATTATGGTTTCCTCTTCTTCGTATTATGGTTTCCTCTTCTTCGTCAAAGTTGAGTACCTATCTTTCTTTGCTTTTTGTCTTAGCTGTGATTGGTCTGGATCCCTTCGGGAAGTAAAATTTTAGCTTTTGTGATAGAGGAATCCTGAGCGCTTCGAGTCCAGCTAGCCATGGCGTCGGGTTTCGTACCTAATTGCCTTTTTTTCATGTTTACTGTACAGTACTTGTTTATTTTGTAAGTTTTGCGTTAGCTAGTTATTCTTTTGCATTGCGATGCTTTGGGCTCTATTTTTAGTTAGCATTTACATTACATTTTTATTTTTTATGTTTTTTGAGTTTGTGTCAGTTTCGGCTAGCCTAGCCTTGAGACAGTAAGTTTTTAGTTGGAGACGGACTCGCCGTTTTCGTTTTTGGTCTTTAGTTCTGGTTTTGTTGACAGTGGTCTTTCCCCTTGGGAAGGTTTTTACTCGGTTATACTAGTTTCTGAGGTTGACAAGTTTTTACCTCAAATTTTTCCCAGGTTTGGAGAGACGTTTCCTGTATGGCAATGTTTACTTTTAATGAGGCCTTTATATCACTTTCTTACGTAAACACAAGCAGTTCCAATTTCAGTTTATTGGCTGAGAGGTGTGATATCATTGTGACATAATGGTTTCATAACCAATTGCAAACGACTTCAGTCAAAAACAAAGTTTTACTTTGATTTCAATTGAGTAATAAAGTTACCGTACCTTAACATCCACTGGTCTGTGTTTGACAGTATACTTCAAATAACTAAGGAAAACCAGCATTTTGTTTTGTTGTAGCTATGGCGAAGGCAGTGGCTGGCACTTCTGGCATTAATTTTGACAAAAAACCCAATTCCTACGGATATTGTGCTGTGCAATGTTGGTTATGAAGAATTTTATCATTATTTTTCTGTTGGTGGTGTTGAATTATTGGTTGAATATGCTCAAAGACATAATTTAATTCTTAAGAGAAAGTGTCTCGAGTGCTATGGAGCTATTTTTAGGATCGACTACAACCAGAACGCCTACAATGACGAAAGGTCAAGAGGGAAGTACAATCTTTTTCAGAAGTTGGTATTATTATAGAAATACACGGGACAAACTTTACTAATACATTGCTTTTGTAAAGATTGCCAAGACAGAAAAAAAAAGACGTAGGTGTCAATCATAAGGCAAGGAATTATTTGTGGTTTACTTTATCATAATGTAAGGATTTATTTGTGGGGCCTTGCTCCCTCGGCTAGGGACTGTGACCCTGGAACTACTAGGGTAGGTTAAGTGGGTTTGTTAGGTTATCTACCCTTTTACAAATATCAAGAGTGTTAAATAATCATATTTTTGGACCCAAGTCCCCAGGCTAGCAGTTGTGACCTGGGAACTACTAGGTTAGGTTAAGTGGGTTTGTTAGGTTTTGTACTCTTTTACAAATCTCAAGAGTGTTAAATAATCATGTTTTGCCCTGTTTTTGCACACCCCAAATTCATGGTTCCCACCTGTGTCCTTCGGGAAGGACGGGGTTCATAACGGTAAAACGGCTTATTTGCAGTGGAAATAAAGGTCAAATTAGTTGAAAGCACATCATTTACTGTAGTAATATTTTTTTTTTCTTATAAAAGTAGTCCCATGTTTTCCACAAATTTACCATGTTCTTTTATGCCAGTCTCATACCATCATTTCAGAAGGGATGTTAATTGTTTTCTGGACCTATTTTATTCCTTATAAATATTGCATGATGGAGAGAAACGAATACAACATAACTAGGTTACCCCGTATCCTAGCTTAGAAAGCTGTGTCGTTACCTATAGGAGGTTAGTTCTGCTTCTCATAGGATGCTGTTTTCTTACCTTGATTAATTTTTCTGAACCATTTTTGAGGTACTGGCTTTGGACTCCCAGGCATCAAAAGCAGCTCTTTATAGTGTGCAAGTGCTTGCTGGCTCATATATATACAGTTTAGAGGAATGGCATAGGGGTGGGTGTAGCAAAATATAGTATTGGCGTTAGGTTGATGATTTATGGTGAATTTATTCCTAGAGAGGTAGTGATGTAGATACTTTACATATATGATAGGCCTCTCGATCCAGTCCTTGGTGTACAGTATCTCAGCAAATGTTAAATTTTCTGAGTGTTTATATCATGGTTCTCTGAGGACACTAAGTCACAAAGTGATTCACTGTCAGTTGGTTCTACTAGTACAAATGCAGATCTCGATTAGTGACTCACTGGTCAGAGTGCATAAGTGACCTTGGCAAAACCTAGTTCAAGATAATGGGCAGATGCTGATCACGGTCACAAGGTTGAGAATTGGCGGCGTCAACCTAGGGAACAATGAAGGGACTTTACTGATTCGATCAGTGCCACAAAGGGATCACTCTTGCTTCAGGATGTGGCCTCTTTAATTGAAATTGATGACAAGTGTCTTGTCAATATCAACCTCAATACCAGGGAATCGTTTGAAACTATGTTCTTAAACTTATCATCCATCACCTCAAAGCAGAAAGATCATCTATACTGTATGCCTAAGATTTTAATGAAATACCAAGATTGGTGACTATGATCTGGTGATCCAACTTGCGATAGAGAAAATGGTTAACATAAGCACAGTTTTCCAAAGCTCAAAATTGTTTTCTTTATGAGCTTGTTTCCTTATACAATAATCACCAGTAGAGTAAGAATACAGGCCATATTCTTGGTCTTTCTCCGTCAAACAAAATTTCCTACAATTTTGGCCTTTCACATAATTAGGCGGAGCATTATGACTATGCTGTACTTTATCAATAGCCAAGTTATTCATGAAAACACTCAGAAATAAATGTAGCATGTATGCTTGCAACTAGGACACAGACACCATGCATCAACTAATGTCAGGAGATCTAGTTGAAAAGACGTTTTGCGTAATTAGCCAGAAAAAATGTCTCTTGATGATAGCCAAAAGTCTGTGACCAAAAAGACTGGTCATTTTTACATTATTGTTCATGGCGGACAGGTTCTAGTCTCTTTCTCAAGGGGAAACTATTTGTTTGCAACAAAAGTTACATTTAAGAAAGGGATGATTATGAATAAATGTTTAATTGTATATCCAGACTGTGTTATCTTTAATATAGACCAGATTCCTTACCTAACCTAACTTAGGATACCATGTCTGTCTACCTGGAAAGCTTTGCCACTCTTGTGACCTCGTAGCATGCTGTATTCTTACCTTAAGCTAACTGTTTTAGCTTCTTTCTCAAAGGTGTGAATTTGAGGTTATCCAAAATAACCTGATAGTCCCAGTTGAGATAGAGAAAGTTATTAATGAATGAGACTATTTTCCAAAGCTCATAATTTGTTTTTTCTATATAAAAATGTGTGCCTTTATAGTTAGATACAATAGGAACAAGTGCCATTTCTTGCACTTTTAATATGCACATTTCTTGTGACACCTCTAAACTTGATGTTTGTTCCGTAACTGGAATTCAAACCAATGCTATTTATTAGGGATATTATTTTCAGCGAAGCTGAAGGGACGAGCCATTAAAATTTAGCGAGGGTTAACCACCCATCCCGCTAGTTAGTGTGGGGTAGGTTGGTAGCTAGCTATCCCCTTCATTCACACACCCGTGACTGTGCTTCACTTTACTTTTGGCTCGGAGAGTGACCAGTTGTTGCCGCTTTTCCTCCTCGCCTATTTTGGACTGTCATTAATCTTTTGTCTTTATAACTTATGTTTATCTCACTATATGTTTGGAAGTATTCTTGATGATTTTATATATACTCTGTTGTAGCGTTCCTTACAGTGTATGTTGCTGTGCGTGTTATAGCGCAGTACAGTAGGCTCTCAAGTGCAGAGAACCTTCCCTCCCAACCATCCCCCCTTGGAAATTGGTCATCCCGTTGGTGGATAGACTTCCATGTGACTCAGCCGCCACCGCAATAGAATCGTCATCGGTCTGATATTCCTTCGTTCAGCTATTGTCGTCGCCTTCCCCTCCATTTGGAATCTGCTGGGGGAAAGGTGTGCGACCTTTTCAGAGCTTCACCTTTCATGGGCGGCCGCAGTATACTCTGCAGGGGCAGCACCTTTCCCGTTTACTGGTTAGGTTGTACCTCAAATGGTTTCTTCATTAATTAAGTGGAATTATGGTTTGTAATTAACTTTTCAGCTTCATCTCCACGGGGAACCCCCCTCCTGCTGGAGGGTCTAGTGGTTCTTCTGATTAGTGAATGTTTTTAGCTGAATTAATTAATCGTAGTTCTTGTTTTGATACAGCTTTTACACTGCCGCTCTCCTTCTCTCATTGACATCGACTGGGGAAGGGAGTGCGCGGTCCTTTTTTTGTGTCTGTTCTCTCGGTGGACACCTTTCCCATCCGCATCTTAGGTGCTCCTCCTGAGGGAGTTGTTACATAATTTATTTTATTTTTCCTCAGTTAGCGATGCCGTTCTTCTTTTTTTGACTAAGATAGCCGATGTAGAAGAGCATTGCCATTCAGCCCATGGGAATGTTCTGTCACTGGGCCATCACTTTCCTGTCCTTCTCTGCTTGTGGCAGCTCTTGATCAGCACACCGTCTTCGAGAAACTAGCTCCAGCTACTTTTTCTCATGCAGTGCTTGATTAAACTCTTCAACTTGAACAAGGCTTGTTGATGGGAAGCAAAGAGTGCTGCCTAGAGGTCTGCTTCCAGGGGTCGGACTACTTTCCCTCCCGAGGGTGAGTTATCTTCCCCAGGTGTTGGGTTGCCCTCCCTTCTGAGATAGAACTTCCCTTCATGTTCATCACTTCACATCGACGCCAATTGCTGTTGCTGTTTCTTCGCCTACGACCACGCTCCCCTCTTTGCTTAGTCTACTCTTCTGTCAGGGATGGAGCAAAGTCCAAGGCAAGTTGACCCTGCGAGTGTTCTCCTCTCTCGAACGAGAGGGGTCACTCATAGAGTCTTCTTCTGAGGCTTGCTGCTGCTGATCAGCTTGTTGAGCCTCATGCCCCTTCGGGATTCATCACTGTTGTCCTTCACTCCAACGTTCTCCGCCTCAGAGATGCTTCTTCACTTTTGGCGAAAAGACGCTTATTCAGCTCTCCAGTCTCGTCATTGCAGCTTTCCTCTTTGGATGATTTTTCTCGTCCTGATTCTACTGATGACCTTCACATGCTCGTCAATGAACTCCGGTTCATGACGCACCATCAAGGTCTCATTCGAGAGCCTCCCCTCGGGATGCTTGCCCTTTCAAAAGGCACATTACGTCTCCAGATCATCGTTCGGCTGTTCGCCGACCAGGTGTTCCGACCTATTGCAGCTAGTCTTTCTCCAGTTCGCCGACCGCTGATCCCTAGAGCGCCTATAGCAATCATCATTTTGCTGATTGTCAGTTCATCGATCTCCTGCTGATCGCCGATTTCTGGGTCGCTGATCACTAGCTCAGCTCACTGCTCGGCTGCTCGTCAGTAAACCCTGGTTCATGACATGCACCGCCGAGGTCTTGTACGCAAGCCTGTCCTGAGGATGTTTGCCCTTCCAAATTGCACATCGGATCTACAGATCATCATTTGGCTGTTTCGTTGACCAGCTGTTTCCACCTATAGCAGCTCCTCTCTCTCCTGTCTCGCCAATCGCTGATCACCAGCGCGCTGATAACAATCGTCAACTTGTTGATTGTCAGCTCGTTGATCTCCTGCTGATTGCCAGCTCGCCAATCTCCGATCACTAGGTTGCCTGCTAGTCAACGAACTTGTCGAGGTCTCGTTTGCGAGACCTCTCCTGAGGATGTTTGCTCTTCCGAAGGGAACATCCTGTCTCCAGATCATTGTTCAGCTGTTCGACGTACCGGAGCTCGTATTTCTCCTAGCTCCACTCTCACTGATCGTTAGCTCGCCGATCACCGATTGCTAGCTCGCCGACTGCTGATCGCTAGATCTACAATGGCTAATCATCAACTTTCTGGCTGTCTGTATGTCGATTGCCAGCATTCTATGCGTCCTCTTAGAGCTCCGGGCGCTGGTCGCCAATCTCTAGCTCAATAAGCACCAACTAGTCGATTGTTGAACCATATTGCTGTTCCTCAGCTTATCCGATCATCCGCCAGCTCGCCTATTTTGTGGCGTCATCAGCACGCCGATTGCCAGCACACTTTGCCAGGTCAACGGTTGTAGCCTACCTTGCCAACATAACAGTGGCCAACCTACCTTGCTAGCTCAACGGTTGCAAGCTCAACAATCACCAATCGCTGATCACCCTGCTGATTGCCAGTTGTCTGTTCCTGCTTTCGCCAATCATCAATCTCCAGTTCACCGATCTCCGATCACCAATAGGCATCTCGCTGATCACCTTTCCCCTGTGACTGCAAACTCTCCTTGGTTTTGTTGTTCACCAGCCTTCTGGCCCTTGCCAGACCAACCATCTTAGCCATGTGTTCATCATCAAACTGTGGCTCGTGACTTTCTTGCTAGTTCCAACTGCCTTGTCGCTTATCCTTCAATGACCTGTCGGCACATAGCTGTTCGGCATTCTACGGTGGTTACCCGCTCGCGAACTTGTCTAGCGGGACACTACAGTGAACACTCGTTTATCGCGGTAGATAGGTTCCAGACCCGGCCGCGATAGGTGAAAATCCGCGAAGTAGTGACACCATATTTACCTATTTATTTAACATGTATATTCGGACTTTTAAAACCTTCCCTTGTACGTAGTACTGTTAACAAACTACCCTTTAATGTACAGAACACTTAATGCATGTACTACAGTACCCTAAACTAAAACAGGCACAAATATTAAAGGTGATTTTATATCATGCGTTTCCTAAACACGCTAAAAAGCACGATAAAAAATGGCAACCAATGTTTTGTTTACGTTCATCTCTGATCATAATGAAGAAACAAACTCATTTAGTGTACACATATATGTATAGGTTAGTTTTTGCATCGATTATATTGATTATACAGTATGTTGATTTTGTTATTACCAATGTTTTACTTAATTTTTCATAGGACTTCCAAATGAAATGTTTTTCTTTATGACGCCGCCTGAAACGACGGCGTCATAAAGTACTGTACACTCAGTAAACAACCACGCTCAGAACAAAGAAGGCATTTGACGCGCATGATGAAAGTGATAGATAATTATATTTACAGTAAAAGCATTTACAAAATATGTTATTACAAATATAATTTACCGTATCTATATAAAATCATACAGTACATACTGTACGTAGCAAAGTAGGAAAACTATTTACAGCTGTAAATAATGACACTCATTTCCAGCTGGGTGAACTAGTGGACAGCATCAAGCTACGAGCCATACATGGACACCGTAAAGCAAATTCATTTTCTTCTTAAGGACTAAATTTTCCGTCTTCTGGGATCAATTCAGGATCAATCTGTTTACTCGATAACTTGCTCATTGACTCCGACCCAACATAGTTTATTAATTACTAGGTCCAGGATGATCTGATTTGGTCAACATTGGCGGAATCAAATCCTTTGTCTCATTTTATTGAATCAAACCCATTTTAATAATAATAATAAAAAAAGAAAAATTCCAGTCATTGAGTATCAATAGAATTATATTTTGGTGGTTCGAAGAATTTATAGAATTAGATAATCTGGTAATTACGTAATTTGTGGTTTTAGGAAAAATATTTTTTAATGATAAATATCTTATGATAATATTAAAGGTTTATGATAGAAAACACAAGAAGGATTCAGTTAGATGGTATCGCTGAAGGTTTTACATCATAAGGTTCATTACAATGGTTATATTGACTGAACAAGGAACTCTCTCTCTCTCTCTCTCTCTCTCTCTCTCTCTCTCTCTCTCTCTCTCTCTCTCTCTCTCTCTCTCTGCGTTAGATGTGTTTAACCAACTTAATGATACAGGTAATTCTTCTTTCTAACTTACATCCAATTATAACTTTAAAGAAACTTTGCTATTGTATTGTAACTTCTGATCTCATTTTCTACTGCTTCCTTCCCAGGTAACATCAAAAGGACAAAAACATTGAGGGAAAAACATTGAGGGAAAGTACAAGATGTTATTACGGTCAGCCTCACACATTGATGGGAAATTTGGTATCATGGTTACATATTTTTTAGTTGATTCTTTACGTCTTTTCGTTTCCGTGCTTGTTTGCTACACTGCTCCGAGTCTTTGGATTATAATAATAATAATAATAATAATAATAATAATAATAATAATTGGAGGGGCACTCACTGGAGCGCAGACTTGGCAGATACAGGTCGCTGAGTTGACCAGTGCCAGAGGTAGAAGTTTGTTTAGGTTTAGTCATGTCAACGGGGTTAGTCAGTTCTGTCGATATTAGGTTGAGAATACTTTGTTGATTGTGAAGGAGGGATATGTTGCTTTGTATAGGGAAGTAGATGTAATTTTTGCTATTTATTTAATAGAAGCCGAAGAAAATGGGCTAATAAATTAGCGAAATCTTTCAATTTATTACTGTAAAATTTACAAATAAATTAATCTATTTCATTTAAGTTCTTTTCTTGTTCTCCATTATGATAATGGTCATTGTGGAACTGTTTTATCTCTCTCTCTCTCTCTCTCTCTCTCTCTCTCTCTCTCTCTCTCTCTCTCTCTCTCTCTCTCTCTTGTTATTAATAAATTCAGTAAAGTAATTTGCTCAACCTTAACTTCACCGACTATCATACTGCACATTACTTGATGCCAACTAAATCAAGAAGAAAGTGGAGGATAACAGGTTGAGGAAAAATTTAGAATTAGGAAGTGTTGGATATCCGAAAGTGCCAGAGACTTTTTTTTTTTATCTGTTTATGTATGGAAGTGACATGGACAACGATGAATAGTCCTAAACTTTGATGATAGAAAACTACTATTTATAGTGAGGGTTTTGTAGAATTAAAAAAAAAAAAAAAAAAATAGCTCCTGTTACATATGCTTAAATACAGCCTCCGTATTAGTAACTCCTCCCCCTGAAGAAAAAGGGATTCGACAAACATTCCTTCATATCTGACCTTGATGGAGCAGAGTCTTTGCAGTCCAACAAATCTGGGTTTCTTCTGTTAAAGTTTTGGCAATAATGCATTCTGTTAAAGTTTTGGCAATAATGCATTCTGTTAAAGTTTTGGCAATAATGCATCTTGTTGCAGAAGAGGGCCTTTCTTAAGATCGTGGGAAATCCTTTGCGCTGGTGAAGGGAAGAAGCATTCTATTTCTCCACAAAAATTCTTGTTTGTATATTTCAATATCTAAAATATGTTTTCCGAATGGGTAGGGTGAGTCTGCGTTTCGCGTTTTTTCTAGAGCTATTGTACAGTATTAATGTTCATATAAGGAAATTTAATATTCCGTTCTTTTAGACTTTTACATCTCAAAAGTTCCGTCAGCAACATCAATCAACCTTAATGACAATGATAATTTTTTCCTTCAACGAGCCACCTATCCTACATTTTTTCTTTGATGCCACAGCCATTCTCATTGAAAACCCAAATACTTCGTATTCTAATTAATTTCATTTTCATTTATCTATAATCTTGTGGGTGGTGTTTTAAACGCTAGAATAGGAAATTATATATTTTCCTTTTCATGAATCCAGCACAAGCATTACTTCTTTGAATACAAGTAAAAGCTATACATGTGGTGGCAATAGGGTAGAAATACCACGATCAAAGGTTTTTTGTATTAAAAAAAAAAAGAAGATATGAGTAAATGTGCAAACGTCAAATGTAAAGCAATATTTTATGATATTTCTGGTGACCTTTTAAGAGCATATGAAAACTATTCTAAGTTTAAGTGGCTGTTATGAGATTCAAAGAATCTGTTTAAACATTTCAATTATTTACTTTCAGAGGGAATTGTACTTGAATCCAAAATTCCTGCAAGTACTACAAATTTACCAATCCATTTTACTTTATTGAACTACATAAGATTTTTTATTAGTTTAGACGTATTAATTTTCATAATCCCCAACACAATGAAACCAGACCTTTTCAAGATTAACCTTTATCAGTTCAATGTGTAAGCAAAGGAAAAATTACCTATAACCAGACAGATAGTTGTAATGTTGTACTGTCTGGCCAGTCTAAGGACCCAATAGCTCTTTAGCGGTAGTATCTCAACGGGTGGTTGGTGCTACCCTTGTAGGTTAGCTTTATACAGAGAGAGAGAGAGAGAGAGAGAGAGAGAGAGAGAGAGAATATATATATATATATATATATATATATATATATATATATATATATATATATATACATACATACATACTATCCTTGCATGCATGTATACCATCTTTGGCAACAAGAAACTTAACAAATTGAAATGCAATATAATCATCCGGATGTTATGATGTTTGCAATTCCCCCGCCACGCGAGCGGGTGCGGGGGTTTTCCCCCGCCGCGCGAGCGGGTGCGGGGGTTTTCCCCCCGCCGCACGGGTTCCCCAGCTGCGCGAGCGGGAGCAGGGGTTCCCCTCGCCGTGGGAGCAGGGGTTCTCCTGCCGTGCGAGCTGGGCTTCCCCGGCCGCGCGAGCGTGAGTGGGCGTCCCCTGCCACGAGAGCGTGATTGGGCGTCCCCTGCCACGCGAGCGTCAGCGTGGGACCCCACCGTGCCAGCGGGAGCGGGGGAGCCCCTCTGCGCCAGCGAGAGCGGGGGAGCCCCTCCGCGCCAGCGAGAGGGGGGGAGCCCCTCAGCGCCAGCGAGAGCGGGGGAGTCCTTCCCCGCCAGTGGGAGCGGGGATCCCCCCGTGCCAGCGGGAAGGGGGGAGCCCCGCCGACCCAACGTTATAGTGTTCCTGTGTGAGGCGTAGTTTTAAAAAATTTAGTACCCATGAAGCCTTTTTGGAAATCCAAAAGTCTTCAGGATCTGAATTAGTCTTCAAAAGTTTCTCAACTCCTGGTTCGGCTGAAAGTAATAAAAGTAACACATTTTGCCTTTAAAAAATTAAGAGAGTGTAATATGATTGAATCGCTTTTGTATTTAGGCACTAATAATCAGGTTTTGTTCCGACACGAATACTTTACCTCGAATTACCTCTTCGGAGGGTCCTTGACCCTCTCTCAAACTCGACCAAGATTTCCCGCGCTACCCCCCCTATCTCGCTCCCGATAGTTCCTACCCCCGCCGCCAGGATAATTCCTGCGGCCCGGATTAGGGCAGGTCACTGCTTTTCCCGGGTCAGGATCTCATTAAGTCCTTGGTCGTGAGATACGAAACATCTCACTCTCTCGCTTAAACTCTCGATCCTTTGGCGCGTTGTGATCCCACGTGTTCCCAGTGTACGGACTTGTGTTTTTTCTGCGATAGTGCGTTTTCGCAAAGTGTCCTCAGTCCGTTCCCCTTGTGTTATCCAGGGTTTCTGTAACTCGTTAGTGTTGACCTTCGTGTGCGAACGATGGAGAACGTGCGTCGTTGTCCTGGTCCTAGAGCAGGAAAGTCGTGTGGGGGTTTCCTCTCTAAACCAGAAGTGGACCCGCATTCCCTTTGTTCCACGTGCAGGGGTAAAGTTTGTTCCTCCTCGGACACATGTCCCGAGTGCGTGAGTTGGGACGGCATTCAGTGGGTACGGTATGGTACAAAGAAAAAGAAGTCGTCTAAGCGTTCCCCCAAGAAAGTGAGTGGCGTGTCCTCCTTACAGTCGGTCAGTGATCGGTCCGACGAAGCCTCGGCCTCTCCGTCTCCTTCGCAGAGGAGTGGCCAACAAGCCCCCAGTGTGATTGTTAGCCATAGTGTCCTCCCAAGTGAACCCAGTGTGAGGGAGGAACCAAGGGCTGGCCCCTCGGGAGTAAACGGAAGGGCCGCGAGTGTTTCGGGCGAATCGGGCCACGTGGCAGGGGATCACGCTTCCTCAGAAGACCCGGTATGGGGCAGTGTGGCGATCTCAGTCTCCCCCCCCGCCCTCGTGGGCCGGTGCGTCGGGTTCCCCCCCGCCAGAAGAGAACCACTCGAGAATTCGTCGCCCGAGTAGCGACGCCTTCGGGTGGAAGTTACCGAAGACTCCAGGGAGGTCACCGCTAAGGATGGACGTATCCCTGGGTCCATGGCCTTCTAGCAGGGACAGAGTGGACTCGGTACCCTCGGTATCCACAGCAGTTCCCGAGGACTTTCTCCAGCACCCTGTCTCGGACGGTCGACGGCGAAGGGCCTCCCCTGCGCATCACTCTAGCAGTCGTTACGTGAGGAACGTGGCACCCTCGGACTCTTCGGAAGCAGACTCATCCTCCGAGGGAGAACGCAGGGAGAAACGGCACCGTAAGAGAGCGCGGACCGATAGTGATCGTTCCCGCTCCAGGTCGAGGTCGCGGCACAGTAGGAGGCGCCCACGCTTTCACTCCCGTAAGTACAAGAGGGAGGTCTCTCCCGGCGGCGGCGAATGGTTCTACGTGCCCCCAGGAGAGTCCAGGAAGCACCGCTCTCCAGACTCTCGGTCCAGTGATCGAGCCTCCAAGTTGTCACTGCCTACATACAACTTGGAACCGCTCGACCGGCCACGCAAGAAGGACCTCACTCTCAGGCACAAGTCCTCGAGGCCTTCGGTCCACCCCGCCCGGCGGGAGGAAGCGCGCTTCCGAGAAGACAGCCCGACCGAACCAGCCCAGCTGAGTCGGACGTCGAGCGGGAAGGACCGGTTGCCGGGGTCGGGTCTTCCCACCGGGACCGTGTCCTCCGCGTCCAGAGCCTTGGGCCAGTCGAAAGGCCTCCCGGGGTCGGTGGCACCCGCCACACGGCGAGACCCAACCGTGTACGGTGCGCCCTACGGTTGCGGGACGGCCTCCCTGGGACCTAGTAGGGAGCGGCCAGTTTACCACCCAAGCACGGCTCCCCTCAGCCAAGCCGATGCCTCGGTCGACGGAGGCGAGGTTTCCCCGTCGGAGGACTCCGCCTACAGAAGAGTGGTAGGCCTCGTCAGAAGGACCCTTGGGATTCCGGAACCCGAGGCGACGAAGGTGAATACCTGGAGGTCGAGCCTCTTGAGATACACGCACCGGGACGTCCTTCCGAAGTCCTCTCTGGCCCTGCCTCTCGCCCCAGACCTAGTACTCGGCCAGGAGTACATCGACAACTTGGTGGCCAGCACTGCGGAGGCCCCCAGGTCCCAGAGTTCCTCCAAACTCCTCCAGGGTCTTAAACTACAGGCCAAAGTTTATATCCCGGAAGGGCGACGCCCAGGCCCCTGTAGAGTGGACTCAGCCGTGGATATCCTAGGACAAGGCGGCTCGGACGAAAGGGCCAGCTCAGCCCCTGTGTCCTTCTCGGCCTCTGAAGCAGGCATGATGGAGGAGATGTCGAGGGACATGATTAACGTCTCTTCATGGCTGGACTGGTGGGCCTCCACGTTAGTTAATGTACAGGCCTCCACAGACCCCGACGACCCGGAACAACAAGGTCTCCTGTCAGACCTTATCACCTCCGGGGGGAAAGCTCTCAAATTTATGGCGTATCAGGCACTCTCCTTGACGGCCAACTGGGTCCTCCGGAAGAGGGACACAGTGCTTTCCAAAGTGTCAAGGAAAATCCCAGACAGACAGGCGCGAGTGATTCGCGCCCTACCCCTAGGAGGCGAGTCCCTGTTTCCGTTGAAGGAATTAGAAGTGCTGATGGAGAAGGTGTCCAAGAGGAGAGAAACCAACGTCCCTAAGCAAACATCCTCCAGGAGGCCTCCTTATAGGAGGTCAGTCTCGGATAGTGCCGTGACCCCTCAGGCTGTCCCCAGCTCTTCGAGGAGGGACGCCCCCGCCTCTTCCTGGACATCAACTCCTCAGCCCTCCCGCAGGGGAGCTACAGCTTCTGCCAGCTCCTTCAGGTCGGGTTACTCCGCCTCGAAGAGGGGCAGATCAGGCCGCCCCTCTAGGAGAAGGTAGAGGGAGAGGCCCCCTACTCCCGCCCAAGCCTCGGGTTGGGGGATGCCTCAGACCCTATTGGCAAGCATGGAAAACGTATGGGGCGGATGCTTGGACGGTGTCCGTCCTGAAAGAAGGCTACAGGATCCCCTTCATAGCGGACTCACCCCCTCTTATTCCAGCCACCCAAACAGAATGGTTAGCTCCCAGGGACCCGTTGAAAAGGGCTACCCTGCAAAAAGAAGTTTCCTCCATGTTGGAGAAGGGAGCCATGGAAGAAGCCCTTCTCCCAGGGCCAGGCTTCTACAGCCGCCTGTTCCTGGTGGAGAAAGCAACGGGGGGGTGGAGACCGGTGATAGACCTGTCGGCCCTCAACAGGTTCGTCAAGAAGACGGACTTCAAGATGGACACCCCAAAATCCGTCCTGATGTCCTTGAGGGAGAAAGATTTTATGATGACGGTCGACCTCAAGGACGCGTACTTCCAAATTCCGGTCCACCCGTCGAGTCGGAAGTTCCTCCGGGTAAAATGGGGCTCCCAGATCCTGCAGTTCCGGACCCTCTGCTTCGGACTGTCGACGGCCCCTCAGGTGTTCACGAGGGTCTTCGCGACAGTCTCAGTATGGGCTCACGAACGAGGTATCCGCCTCATCAGGTACCTGGACGACTGGTTGCTCCTTTCCAGTTCAAAGGCCCTCTTGGAAGAGCAAGGAAAGGACCTCCTCCGTTTCTGCAGGAGTCTGGGAATCATTATCAACCTGGAGAAATCGAACCTAACGCCATCCAACAAAATGGGGTACTTGGGGATGACGTTGGACACCGTGCAGGGGAAGGCCTTCCCCTCGGAAGACAGGATACAGAACCTCGTCAAGATCATTCAGCCGTTCCTGTCGGGGCTTCCCAGGAAAGCGAAAGACTGGCAGAGGCTGATAGGCCATCTGGTCTCATTAGAGAAGCTAGTCCCCCAAGGGAAGATACGGCTCAGACCCGTACAATGGAACCTCAAGGCTCTATGGTCCCAGACAGGCTCTCAGAAAACATCGATCCCAGTCCTCCCGGACACGAAAGCAGCCTTGAAGTGGTGGAGATGCCGGTCGAACTCCCTCAAGGGGATGCCCCTCGGGTCCTGTCCCCCCGAGTTTCTCCTGTTCACGGACGCCTCCAGCCTAGGGTGGGGAGCCCACCTGCGGGAGGAAACAGCAAGCGGGACCTGGTCAGAGACCGAAAAGCATCGCCACATCAACGTCCTAGAGCTAAAAGCAGTACAAAAGGCATGTCTGCACTTTGCAAGTCGGTTGAAGGGAAACACCGTGGCCCTAATGTGCGACAACGCCACGGTGGTAGCCTACATCAAGAAACAAGGGGGCATGAAGTCGAAGGAACTGTGCGACCTCACCGTAAACATCTTGCACTGGGCGGACGAACACCAGGTAACACTGCTAGCAAGGTTCATCCCCGGGAAAAGGAACGTGCTAGCCGACGGCCTCAGCAGGATAGGTCAGATAGTAGGGACAGAATGGTCCCTACAACCAGCGGTGGCCAGACTCATCCTTCAACGCTGGGGCTCCCCGGTGATAGACCTATTCGCAACAAAGCTCAACGCCAAGTTACCGGTTTATTGCTCCCCGGTACCAGACGAAGGAGCAGCCCTAGAAACGCCTTCCAGCACAGGTGGGACAACCTGGACGTTTATGCCTTTCCCCCCTTCACGCTGCTAAGACAAGTGCTCAACAGAGTAAGAACCTCCCAAAACCTAAAGATGACTTTGGTAGCGCCCTGGGGGCCGGAGAGAGAGTGGTTCGCGGATCTGAAAGACCTGGCAAGCCATCCGCCATGGCCTCTGCCCCCCAGGTCAGATCTACTGAGTCAACCGCACTTCCTCAGGTTCCACGACAACCCTCTCTCTCTTCGCCTTCACGCCTGGAGACTATCGAGCGACTCCTGAGGAAGGAGGGGTACTCCTCCTCCACAGCCAAGAGGATGTCCCTATATCTAAGAAAATCCTCTACCGTAGTCTACCAGGCGAAGTGGGCCGCCCTTACGAAATGGTGCACGACAAAACAAATAAGACCTCTCAAAGCCTCGGTCCCTGACATAGCTGATTTTCTAGTGTACCTTAGGGATAAAATAGGAATGTCAATCCCGGCTATTAAAGGAGTACGAGCAGCCTTAGGCCAAGTCTTTCTCCTGAAAGGCATCGACCTGGGGACCTCAAGACACATAGGGATGCTGATTAGAAGTTTCGAACAATCCTGCCCTCCCCAAGCCAGGAGAGTGCCTAGATGGGACCTGGCCAAGGTCCTGAAAATGTTGTGTCGTCCGACCTTTGAACCACTCAGAGATATCGGGGACAAAGATCTCACCCTCAAGACAGTCTTCTTGCTAGCCTTAGCTTCGGCTAAGAGGGTAGGTGAGATCCACGGTCTCTCCTACGACGTGGCACACTCCAAAGGGTGGAAGGAGGTATCTTTCAAGTTCGTACCCTCCTTTGTAGCAAAGACTCAGAACCCAGCAGTCTGGGACCCGAGGTTTGAAGGTTTCTCTTTTCCGGCCATCCCCAAGACAGGTAATACGGACGACCTGAAGTTATGCCCGGTCAGGACGATCAGGAAATACCTGGAAAGGACGGCCCATCTCCGTCCGGGTGCCAAGAACCTCTTCGTCTCTTCAGGCGTTAATAAGAAGCAAGTGTCTAAGAACACTATTTCCTTCTGGCTGAGACAAGTCATCACTAGGGCTTATGAAGAAGACAAGGTGGCGGTACCAGGCACTCCCCGTCCCCATGACATCAGAGGCCTGAGCACTTCCTTGGCCTTTGAGAGAAATATGGCAGTGGGCCAGATCCTGCAGGCCGGCACTTGGTCACACCAGTCAACCTTCACGGCCCACTACCTCAAAGACTACTCAAGAAAGTCTTTGGATGGATTCTCCATTGGGACAGTCATCGCCGCCCTCCAAGCTGTGTAGTGGCAGGCTGGAAGACGTCCCCAACAAGTGAATAGACTCATCCCTACTTCTTCAGGAGAAGATTCAGTAGAGAAAATGTCAAGAGGTAAGCCTTAAATTATAAGCGTAAGTTTTCCACTGCTACCCCCCTATCCGCTCTCTGTACCCCCGCATTACGTAGCCCTCCAGGCACCATGTGCCTAACCAAGTGGCAGAATGGCTCTCCCGCCTCCTAAAGTGTAAGTCTCCGAAGAGGTAATTCGAGGTAAAGTATTCGTGTCGGAACAAATGAAAAATTTTAAGTAATTTTTATTTTTCCTAACATACTTACCGAGAATTACCTCTGAGTAATGGCCCTCCCTTCCGTCCCCGAGTGCCATTCTTCCATTGCCGAGTCGGGCTAAACGGAGGACTTAATGAGATCCTGACCCGGGAAAAGCAGTGACCTGCCCTAATCCGGGCCGCAGGAATTATCCTGGCGGCGGGGGTAGGAACTATCGGGAGCGAGATAGGGTGGGTAGCGCGGGAAATCTTGGTCGAGTTTGAGAGAGGGTCAAGGACCCTCCGAAGAGGTAATTCTCGGTAAGTATGTTAGAAAAAATAAAAATTACTTAAAATTTTTCATTTCTTGCATGTGTTTTGTTTAAGAAATAATGTGTGTGTGTGTGAGAGAGAGAGAGAGAGAGAGAGAGAGAGAGAGAGAGAGAGAGAGAGAGAGAGAGAGAGAGAGAGAGAGAGATGCTAATAAACTGAATGTAATATGTAAAATGAATGATCATGTATTGGTTGCTTTTATTTATCATAGATAAATATGAGTATATGAATAGATAATTCATACTTGAAATTTTTA
The DNA here is from genome assembly GCF_036898095.1 of Palaemon carinicauda. Taxonomy (NCBI): domain Eukaryota; kingdom Metazoa; phylum Arthropoda; class Malacostraca; order Decapoda; family Palaemonidae; genus Palaemon; species Palaemon carinicauda. The sequence continues at coordinate 93,633,212 of NC_090727.1, read as the reverse complement.
GATACACATTCGTATGATTAGAGATGAGGATCCGAAAGTAAAAAATGAAATAATATATCCCATTATCGTATTATGGTATTTTGAGCGAAGTTAGATTCTCCTTTGAAAGGTTTAATCTTTCATAGTGGGAGGTTTCCCACGCACTAACCCATCCATCAGAAGGGTCTCTGAAAGATGGTGTCTTTCATTGCATGCATAAATAATTGTGTATCTTTTATGGTTTTATTTTCACCATCTTTTTGACCGTGAATGGCGTGGCCTTTGACAGACTGCCACGGAGTTAAGATGAAAGCATTGCCCCCCTAAAAAAAGTAATCTTCATTTTATCTGGTGGCTCTGCCAACCCTGTGTCAGTTCTCGTCACGTATGAAAATGTATACAATATCAGACTAGATGAATTCTACGCATACCGCTGTATTCGACGTTCAGTTCGAAATAGAGGAGTTTCAAAGAATATCATTGCATAACATCGGTTCACTCTGATTAATTTGGATCTCACATTTACATTGGATGCTTTGATGATAATCTTTCTGTATGGAAGAAGTTGCACTTTTTCTACTATTGTTCAAGGAAATAACTTTTTCAATACTCTCTCTCTCTCTCTCTCTCTCTCTCTCTCTCTCTCTCTCTCTCTCTCTCTCTCTCTCTCTCTCTCTCTCCTAGATCTCAGCGTTTTGTGGTCGATATAAAATTCCCTTGAAGCATAGATATTATTAATTAGATTCAATACTGAATAGTTGGTATTCTACAAGTTCATCTAAAATCTGCACGTTGATGGAATTATTATTATTATTATTATTATTATTATTATTATTATTATTATTATTATTAATAATAATAATAGATTACACAACCCGTCAAAAATGACTTATTATTATTATTATTATTATTATTATTATTATTATATTTAATAAAATTATTAAAATTGGCTAAATATATACAGTATATAGATATGCAGCCACACTGACACGCATCCCCCATTAACCAGGGAATGACTATGTCCTCTCTCTCTACCCCACTCTATGGATGGGGAGAGCTCTACGTGACCGGAAAGGAATATATATATTTATATATATATATATATATATATATATATATATATATATATATATATATATATATATATATACACACATATACACATATACACACACACACTAGTGTAGCCTACCCTGCCGTCAGAAAATACTTGTAAATATTTTGAAGATATGCGCTTTCATGCAGACTCCTGCAAAGATCGTGGTTTCCGAGTCTACCTCTCGTGGTACCCACGCTCTCCAAGGTATGACTACTTCCTCTCTGCTTTACCCGAAGGACGGAGAGAGAACGGGATGAAATATATATATATATATATATATATATATATATATATATATATATATATATATATATATATATATTTATATATATATATATATATATATATATATATATATATACTGTATATTTATTTATTTATAAACTTAACACGTATTTCTTTATTACATAGTGGAGATATGTATACCGCCATTTTGCAGAATTTTTATGCTATCATTTCAAGGCAAGTAAAAGAATATGTATGAAGTGTGCAAAAAGAATGAAATATAAAAATGACTTCCTTTCACTACTAAAAGATAATTACTCCTGGCAGGAACCTTAGGATTTGAGCCCATCCTTTTTTCCCAACACCAAACAAGATTGACGAAGAGCGCCCAATTAGATTTAATGTTCCGCCCAAAGGGACGTCGCTTCGGCGAATTAAGCGTTTTTACCTTAGATTTGTCATGTGAGAACTTTGTTCGTTACGTCGCCCCTCTGCTCCTCGTTGATCGCTATTTCAGCCCGTTTTGACTTTTGAACTTATATCTTCCTCCCTCAGTATTAACAGGTCTTTTCTATTTCGGTCCTCCCATGTAAAGGAATGTGACCTATATTCAGAGATAACATTGAAATACACGATTCGGTATTTGTGGGCCAATGAGTTATATATTGTAGTTTATGTTAAAAATACTAATACAGAAATAAATTAAAGCTACAAAATAAGCGAACCTTTTATTTGGAATTGTATCCAGTTAGCGCAAAAATAATAAAAACATTTATTAATAGATAAAGAATATCTAGGAGAAGAAACCTAAAAAAGTATGGTTAAGAGAAATCTGAGGAGAAAATGAGTAAGAGAACTCTGAGGGAAAGATAAGTAAGAGAACTCTGAGGGAAAGATAAGTAAGAGAAATCTGATGAAAAGATGAGTAAGAGAAGTGTGGATGAAAAGTAGGTAAGAGATATCCGAAGAAAAATCTCCCAAGGAAATCGGAGTTGTTGGTTTTGGAATCTAACGATGAGAGTGAAGTAACGATAGATAAGTGGATGACGGCCCAAGTTGGAGGTCCTTTAAGGCTATCAAAGGGAAACGTTACGAGGGAGAAGGAAAATGGGAAGAATTCGTTTGGTTTGTTACTGTCTTCCTTTTTATAAGACCTCAGTTGGTGTTTGCTCTAGCTGACCGTTACATTTGTTTTTGTAGTTATACATAGAGTGCAGTTTTATAATTATGCTAATTGCTATTTCTCAATATTAACTTTTTTAATAAGGTATACAGTAACCGAGCGTGAGGTTTCTTTAACGGTACGATTGTGTGCTTTTATTATGTCTCTTTTTTACGGTATACTTTGTAGAAATAAAAGAAATCATGAAAAAGCAGTTAGCATTAGTTATAGTACATTATAATGAATGCTAATTATTTTATTTTCTATAAGGTATATTTTATAAAAGACAGACATAACCAATTGTATAGAATGTTTCATGAACATAAATCCAGAAATTTGTGAAACATTACATCAGAAAAACATGCTACATAGGAGGACCCATTATCACAGTTGGTTTAGTGTCCGGAGCTCATACCCCATTAGTTATAATCTGTATTGACATTTATATTACTGCATTTTATTAATATTCTTTTATGCCAATACCCTGTACGCACCAAGAAGCTTTTCGATGAAGAAACCGGACATATTTTCACTATTCCTATTTTTTTTATGGAGTTCTGGAGGCGAACGACTGTCCCCAAATGACATTGAACTGCAGAAAACTTATATTTTCATGAAGAAGTTTACTGGATCTGTGGTTAAATGTATTGTTGATCTTGGGTGATTTTGTGAATAGACATGAATATTTATTACATCCCTTCTTTTGGTAATTTGGAAATTTTTGTTGCAGGTATGTGATGGTAACTATTTGGAAGGCGAGGGAGAAAGCTGTCTGTTAGAAGTCAAGGTAACACAAATGAGAATTCTTTACTCTTTATTCTATTTTTGTTACCTCAAATTAGAGGTGTAGTTCTAGAGATGTCATCTATTAGGGGTTGCGAATACACAATTAATTCCTAAAATTTATCACCTTTTGAAATCTCTCTCTCTCTCTCTCTCTCTCTCTCTCTCTCTCTCTGGCGTTACAACTACAAAGATTAGTGACGTCATGAAGATTGTATATATATATATATATATATATATATATATATATATATATATATATATATATATATATATATATATATATATATGTATGTATATATATATATATATATATATATATATATATATATATATATATTGGATTATTAGCAGCATTTTGAAAATATCTCAATGATTTGTGATATAGTTATGATCTTTCGTGAAACGGATTTTATTTTGGAAATCTTGAATGATAACAAATTTTGGTATGCTAGAGAAATATCCAATTGCTTTTTTTTTCAAAGTATAAGACTTTAATGTAGGAAAAAAATAAAAAAGATATATGTTCAACTACGTATAATACCGTTAAACTTTTTCATTCACGTGAGATGTTTAGGAAAAAATTGATTTAATTTTTTTTATGATGTTCAAGTCCGGGATATAGGAATTTATATTGTGATTTTTTTAATCTATTTTTATTTTTATCTATAGAAACAGTTCACTTAAAAAGAATGTCTTAGATTTTAGTAATGGGAAGTGTAAAGATTTTTCTACCATTATGCTTTTAAATAAATCTTTGTAGGATATGTTCTTCATGGGCCTTACTTTCTTTGTCTGTGTGTGTTGAACACCTGGTAGTCACATTTTTTTTATCACCTATTCTTGTTTTGAGACATACTAGAAAACCCAATTCGTTCTTATTAAGATAAGAAGATATATTTCCATATGGGAAAAGTTAGACGATGTAAGTTAGGATAACTGTGTGCAGCTCTATTGCAGTCCAAACGAGAGAGAGAGAGAGAGAGAGAGAGAGAGAGAGAGAGAGAGAGAGAGAGAGAGAGATTCGCCCTGTTGTGAGACATTTATTCTTTGACTGATCTATTTAACATCTTGTTTCCTTAATCACTGCTTAATGAAATGATAGAATGGACGACCCCATTGAATTTTGGAGATTATCCAGATACAGGTTAAGTCAAAACAAACTGATGGATTTTCACGAAATTTTTGCAACAAATGAAGGTAATGGACGACTCCATTAACTTTTGTTGATGATCCGTTACCGGATCCGGATTCTAGATCCAGATTTGAATTTATCACACTTTTAAAGATCACGTAAAAAAAGTGACATATTGGAGTTTCACCAAAATTAAACAATGGATAGATGTTATACATCAGAAGAAACCATAAAATTTAGAGGTTATACGGATCAGGATCATGATTCTGGATCAACATTGCACTTTTTACCCTGTACTGTACAGTCAGCATAGGAAAAGTGGGAGACTATGTCCGTAGGTGTTGGTCTGAAATGTCTGATTGCTCTTATTATTATTATTATTGTTGTTGTTGTTGTTGTTGTTGTTGTTGTTGTTATTACAATCTAAGGTACGACTTTAGTTGGAAAAGCTAGATTCTAAAAGCCCAAGAGCTCCAACAAAGAAAAGTAGCCCAGTGAGGAAAATAAATAAATAAACTACAAGAGAAGTAACGAACAATTGATGAAAACATTTTAAGAACAGTAACATCATTAGAATAGATCTTTCTTATATGAATTTTAAAGAGAGATTAGGTCAGCGTGTTCAGCATAATAGCTGTGCATAGCAAAGACTTGAATTAGGAGATAAGTTGTTCACTAGATATCAACACTTCATAAATTAATAGAACGTTTAACATGACTGTGATCCTTACTCTTGATATTGGAGAATCCTGTTTAAGTAAGTTCCCTAGAAACAGTTTTAAGAATATTGATTGTTTACCATACTATTAATCCTCGTCAAGGGAATTTCATAAATGAATTAGTGTTGTTTTTCTACTCGATTAATAGGTTAAATTCTGCGAAACTTAAGTTGTTGGTAAATCAAATTCCAGCCTGAGATTGCGGAAGACTTTAATGATCGATAGTTTTCTCGAGTGAAATTTTAAGGTTCCGGTAATTCTGTTGTCGAGACAAACTTCCAAGGAGTTTATGGGGCTACAAAGGGAGGTGAATGTTGGTGGAAATTAACGGGTACTTGGTTTCCAGTTCTTGGATATTTTAAAAAATCTATTCGGGTAAGATTGTGTTTTGTTGTCGTCTCTGTAATATGAAAATTACTTGTATGAACAGATCTGCTTTGGCCGTCATCAGACACCCAAAATTACCATTTAAATTCAAATGCAAAACTGATACTAACAATAATTATTATAGTATGTGATTGTTATTACTGTCAAATATGTTAAGAAAATATCTTGCGAACAAAACAATCTAGTTACATTTAAATACGTTATTTAGGTATAAATTTTATTTGATATTAATGTAATAATGGTGTTAAAAGAAAGCGTGATCCTCCTATTATTTGGGATAATAAGTTAGGTACTCAGAGTATCTTGAGAAACAAGCCTCTGCGGAGGTACAGTCGGTTACAGGAATTCCTGGTACACGTCGTTGTGAAAAATTGCACCTAGTCACAGCCTTACTGCGCGGCGAGTTCCTTTGTTAGGCTCCACTCACCACCTCTGCCATCTCCCTCAACACTACCTTTTTGGTGACTCGCTGCGAAGTAAGGGTGTGACAAGGTGCACTTCTTCAGAGCCAGGTTAGTCTCTAGGACACTGTTCTCCCCCTCGCTTCTGCTATTCATGAGTGACCTCTAAACATTTAAACTAAGAGTTGCGTTTTATGACAGGAACAAAATTAGTTAATTACCGGAAAGTCGTTCAATTGTATAAGTTTGATATCAAATAACTGCTGCTTTCAATCAGTTTTCTACTGGAACCGGCAATTAGTTTTTGGTTTTTACTTTAGTAACATAAATATATTTCCTATCTTAAGGTTGGAAATTTTTAGATCATGAAAATCATATTTATTGGTTGATGAAAGCAATATTTTTCTATAATTTCCACGAATGTTTTTTTTAGAGTATTCGTAAACTAATGACTTTAGTCGCTGAAGTCGTAAGAAATTGTACAAGTCGTATCTTGAAGAAATTGTGCTGTTCAAACCTGTAAGTTTAGTTGAGGTTAAACTTTTTGTTTCAATCTCTTATATTATTTCATGGTATTTAGGTGGTGCTTCCTGTTTGCTTAGGATTTGGCTCCAGATATACATCTTAAGAGTAAACTACTCTTCCAATGAAGAACGTATATGATTTAAAAAGCAAAAGATTATTTGGCCCTTGCGTCTAATTTTGAATGCGGTCGCATAATCTATAAGTACAGTGTCAGCCTTTTCTCCATCTCGTACTCCTTCCTCTCACTTGCTGAGGAGATCCCATGTCTCTTCAGTAAGGGAAATTAAACATTTTTATCTTTGGATACAATTTTACAGTATTTTACCATTAATTAGACTAAATAGGAGAATTCATACTTTGTCTACCTATTCTAAAAACAGTCAATTACAACTGGCATCACTTTTTAACTCTGTGATCATTAATACCAGCTTGAGTAAAAGTCTTGGAATCATTTTGCTGCCTACGTTTAATTAACTTGATTCGTATAATACGAGTATTTCTTCAAGAGGTAATAAGTATAGTCTTTCTCTCTCTTTCTCTCTCTCTCTCTCTCTCAGTTTTGTATCTGTGTGCCGGTGAGTGATTAAACTTTTGCGGCCCTATAAATATCATGATTTAACGCGGATAACAAAAGGCTATCGAGTGCAATATAGCTACAAGTTTTCGTGAATAGTCAGTGATTAGTTTGAGGTCGGAGAAGTGGGATAAAACGTCGGCATAGAATAGTTATCTTGTGAATTACTAAAAATCTAATCAAGATGGCTATGTACAACACGGGCAAGGCTTGGAGAGACATCGCTGGACTCAGCAAAAATAAATTCCATGAGTTGGCGAAACAGGAGCTCGACCGTCTGATAACAGAGGTCACTAGTAACGTCAACCAATGTGACGGAAGAATATTCGCAGACATATTGAAACAATATGATCCAATAAACTGGAGCAAATCTGCGGAAAACATCAGCAAAATAATAGAAGAAATTCCAAAGAAAATCCAAGTGTTAAAGAAACTTATAAAGAAAGTCTACATCAATCAACACATTCCATCAAAGAACAATAAGAAGTCCAATATGGTGAATATGCTGATTGATGCAATGGGAAAAAGAATGCCAAAATGGTGTAATACATGTAAGATATGGTATTCCATTAATAATCCTCAACAATTGATTAGAAAATGTGATGCCTGTCATGTCCCAACACATCCCACATGTGCTGAAATACAGCAAAAAATAAAAAATAAAGACACAAAGGTATTCTGCTCAACATGCTTAGTCTGGATAGAAAATATAATTAAGTCGAGACTAAATCTGCAAATAGTTGAAGATAAAGAAGAGGAAGAAGAAGAAACAGAAGAAGAAGAAGAAGAAAAAGAAGAAGAAGAGAACAATGAACAGGATATGTGTAAGGATGCAGAAGAAATCATTGATATAACCTATGATGCCATCCAACAACATACTTATGAAGAAATAAATTACCAGATGGAAACAAATAATAGACCCAAGAGACTCTACCCGGACCTACATAATTTTAGGGAAGAGCAAGAACAAGAAAAAATAGAAAAGAAGGATATAGTCTGCAATATGCTGAAAAGAGGGAATTGCAGATTTGGCGAAAGATGCTACTACAAGCATCCAAAGATATGCCATAATTATGAAATATATGGTAAATGTGCGTATTTAGACGGATATGGAGACGAATGCAGAGATCTCCATCCAAAAATATGCAAAAACCTAAAAGAAGGAAAAGGATGCATTTACAACAAAAAATGTCGATATATGCATCCTGCAACCATGAATGAAAGTAAGAAAACTCAGCAAACTGAAAAGAAAAATGAAAGCAAAAAAGAAACAAAAAAAGAAACAAAAAAGCAGGCCGTGTATATACCGCGCTTTGAACCAAGAGCCCCAAGATATGAGGCCTTTCAACCTAAACCGGCACATGTAGAACCCAACTACAAAGAATGCATCTATAATGCCAGGGGTTGGTGCAGATATGGGGACAGTTGCAGGTATACACACACAAATAAATATGAAGGCGAAAGAGCAAATATAATAGAAAAGTTGGATTTTTTAATGGCAGAATTCCGGGAAATGAAGAAAAGAACATCATATCAGAACAGGAAGGAAGCATGGGAGAATCCATATTATTACCAATATTAAATAATGGGGATGAAACACAAACCATAATAGTAATGAATGCACAGGGTTTAGTCACGAGTAACTCTAAAAGGAAAATAGAGTTCTTAGAAGAACTAACCCAAATTGAAAAAATAGATATATTAAATATAAGTGAAACATGGTATTCCCAAGAGACTGGCAGTGATGACCAGATAAAGGGTTTCCAAACTTATAGATCAGACAGAAAAAATAGGAATCAAGGGGGAACCGCAATATATGGAAGAGACATAAATCAAGGAAAAGTATGTGAAAAATACAGCAACACAGAATGTGAATTGATTGCGGTAGAATTTGAATTTGAAAAACTAATGAATATTGTAGTTTACAGACCCCCAAACACTAAGGAGTTTGACATAATAATAGAAAAAATAGATGGTATATGTAGAAACCATAAAGACTGGAATATACTCCTATCCGGAGATTTTAACTTTCCTTTCGTGGATTGGAAAGAACGGATAGAAGAAAGTGGTTGTATGTATACATATAAAAAAGATAGTAATAGTAGCGCAGAAGATAAGAGGCAATTTGAAAAGCTTCAAGATATGCTATTAGAACATAATATGCAACAAATAAACCACATTCCAACAAGAAAGGAAAATGTCCTAGATCTAGTATTTGTGAATGAGGTGAATTATGTTAAAGAAATAATAGTGTATAACACGGGAATTTCAGACCACAATGTCATAGAATTGATAGTTCATTCCAAAGCAAGTGATCACAGAATTAATAAAAACACAAAACTTTGGGAAGGATATGGAAAATATAACTTTTACAGTAAGAATATAAAATGGTCAGAAATAAATGAAGAACTGGATAAAGAATGGAAAAATGTATTTATAAGTGATAATATACAGGTAAATACGGATATACTGTACAAAATACTGGAGAAAATTGTTGAAAAATATGTACCGAAAAAAAACAATAAACAAAAGACGTGCATACCAAGAGACAGAAGGATCTTATTTCAGAAAATTAAAAAGTGGAAGAAAAATCTTGCAAAAGAAAAAAATGTGTGGAAAATGAGGGAAATAAAATGTAAGATAGAAAATGCAGAACAAAAGATTATACAGTCGAAAGAAAATGAAAAAAGGGACTTAGAAGAAAGGACACTTCAAAATATAAAAAGAAACCCCAAAGTACTTTACTCCTATGCAAAAAAGATGAATAAAAGGAGAATAGAAATAGGCCCTCTAAGAATTGAAGGACGGCTAACGAATGAAAAAAAGGAAATATGCAACATATTAGCAGAAAAATATAAGAGTGAGTTCACGCCAAGAATTGCGAATGAGAATAATGAAACAGAAATGAGAGAAGAAAATGTTGAATATCTAACGGATATAGATATTAATGAAGCAGATATTGTCACGGCTATAAACGAAATTAAAAATGGATCGGCAGCCGGACCAGATGGAGTTCCAGCGATTTTGTTAAAAAAAACTGCAAACACTATCGCGAAGCCACTTGCAATACTGCTAAGACAGAGTATAGATATGAGCGAGATATATGTTAAACATAAATTAGCTTATATAACCCCTATCTTCAAAAGTGGATCAAGACTAGAGGCAAGCAATTATAGACCTGTTAGTCTAACATCACATATTATGAAAGTGTATGAGAGGGTAATAAAAAAGAAAATAATGAACCATTTGGTCAAAAATAATTTGTTTAATATGGGTCAACACGGTTTCGTACCTGGAAAAAGTACACAGACCCAACTGATAGCTCACTATGAAAACATATACAATAATATGATATATGAAAAAGACACAGATGTGATCTATCTAGATTTTGCAAAAGCCTTTGACAAGGTAGACCATAACATATTGGAGAAAAAAATGAGAAAGCATAATATTGTGGGAAAGATAGGAAAATGGGTAAAAGAATTCCTGCAAAACAGAAAACAGTTAGTGGTTGCAAATGACGAGAAATCAGATGAAGCCCAGGTAATATCTGGTGTGCCCCAAGGTACGGTATTAGCTGCACTGCTATTTGTTATTATGATCTCAGACATAGACTGTGATGTTGAAAACTCCGTAGTGAGAAGTTTCGCCGATGACACAAGAATAAGTAGAGAAATTACTTGTGATGAAGATAGGAACTCACTACAAAGAGATCTAAACAAAATATATGAATGGGCGGAGATAAATAGGATGGTATTTAACTCCGATAAATTTGAATCAATAAATTATGGAAACAGAGAAGGAATGGTGTATGCATACAAGGGACCTAATAATGAGACAATCACAAACAAGGAAGCAATTAAAGACCTTGGTGTAATTTTAAATAGGAATATGTTATGCAACGACCAAATAGCAACACTGTTGGCTAAATGTAAAGCAAAAATGGGAATGTTATTCAGACACTTTAAAACAAGAAAAGCTGAACACATGATTATGCTTTACAAAACTTATGTGCGTAGTACACTCGAGTACTGCAATGTGATATGGTACCCACACTACCAAAAGGATATTGCGCAAATAGAGAGTGTACAAAGGTCCTATACTGCTAGAATAGAAGAAGTTAAGGACCTTGATTACTGGGAAAGACTGCAATTTTTAAAACTATACAGTCTAGAAAGGAGAAGAGAACGCTACATGATAATACAAGCATGGAAGCAAATAGAAGGAATTGCTGAAAACATCATGGAGCTTAAAGTATCAGAAAGAGCAAGCCGAGGTAGATTAATAGTGCCAAAAAGCATTCCAGGTAAACTGAGAAAGGCGCACAGGACATTAATCCACAACGCACCAGCATCGATAATGCAGCGACTATTTAATGTGCTGCCAGCTCATCTAAGAAACATATCAGGAGTGAGCGTAGATGCGTTTAAAAAGCAGCTCGATAAATACCTAAGATGCATCCCAGACCATCCAAGACTGGAAGATGCAAAATACACTGGAAGATGTATTAGCAACTCTCTGGTGGATATACGAGGTGCCTCACACTGAGGGACCTGGGGGAACCCAAACAAAAAATAAGGCAATAAGGTAAGGTAAGGTAAGGCTCTCTCTCTCTCTCTCTCTCTCTCTCTCTCCTAGGTGGCATCATTCTATAAATCATCACGCCCATATTCACTTAGGAAACAGGAGTAACTTTAACGGAATGGGTTTCGTATGTTTTTTTTTTCTTTTTTTAGTTAATTGGTTATCTATAACTTTCACTTATTCACAATTTAACTCACATTTAGCCTTTCGATAATCAAGAAAAAAAGATTTGGTTTCCTTTTGTTTTTAATATGATCAAGATTATCCACATTTCGCTTCTAAACACATTTATGAGCTCAAGGGCTGCTACTCTCTCTCTCTCTCTCTCTCTCTCTCTCTCTCTCTCTCTCTCTCTCTCTCTCTCTCTCTCTCTCTCTCTCTCTTTTCCCCAGTCATTGTTTATTTTTTTGACGCTTAAAGAGCATCAGTTACTGAGGTACTTGGCCACTCAAGTTCACCGAATAAAAATAAAGAAATCTGGTTCAAGCGTTTGCAAATGACAGCCTTAAGGGTCATAAAAGATCATCCTAAGGCTGTGATGATGCGGGGAGAGAGAGAGAGAGAGAGAGAGAGAGAGAGAGAGAGAGAGAGAGAGAGAGAGAGAGAGAGAGAATTGTAAAATAAAACAGGGAAAATAGTGAAAACATCCCCCCACAAAAGTAAATCACCGAAAACCTTCTCTCTCTCTCTCTCTCTCTCTCTCTCTCTCTCTCTCTCTCTCTCTCTCTCTCTCTCTGCGGAGATGCTGAAAATATCGATAACTATAGATCTATTTCGTCGCTGCCCATCCTTTCATATATACTAGAAAAAAAAATAATTGCGAACCAGCTGATTGATTTCCTTGAACCCAATAAATTGGATCATTGGATCATCCATAAATTCCCTTAAGAAAAAATGGCGATCCACAGGGATCAATCTTAGGGCCTTTATTGTTATTAATCTAGATAAATAATTTACCCAAATACATTCGTGACTGCCTCCTTGTGATATCCGCAGACGATACTCAGATTTTACTGACGAGAGAGATTGGTAAGATTAATGAAATTCTACGAAAAGTTAAAAAGAGGTCTTAAATAACGCAAAAGCATATTACAATAAGAACGAGCGACTGTTAAACGAGAATAAAACTCAACTAATTTTCTTTGGCTCAAAGCAGTATGTATCCCTTATTTCAAATAACTTAAATAGAGGACTTGGTAACGCCACACTTGTTCCATCACAAAATTTTGGCGAAGCTGAAATGACGAGCCATTTAGGTTTATCAAGGGTTAACTACCCATACCGCTAGTTAGCGGGGGTAAGGGGGTATAGCCTGCTACTGTGTGACCGGTGATTTATATATGTATATATATATATATATATATATATATATATATATATATATATATATATATATATATATATATATATATATTCATATGTGTATAAGCAAACACTTGCTCGCTATTATATAGGGGAGATTTAATATTTTTACAATTGTTATTTGTATGCTCTTGGTCAGATTGCACAGGCGCGAATGTTTTCAGAGACATTTCTGTCATTCTAAGAGCGAGAAGAGAAGAGGCATGTTCTATGATTCAACCGGAATTAATTTAAAGAAATGCTTTGAAAAATTGCTTCCGATCTTTTTTCGTAATACCTCTGGTCGAGAGTTAACTGTTGTGTAACAACAGTTAGGTTATTAAATTATGAATATATCCAGAGTAATGCGTAGCAGTTGTCATTTCGAAGGTCAAGCTATGACGTTGGCCACGCAAGAGTATTTTAAAGGATGAATGAAAATTACAACGAAACCTTTAAATCAATATGGAAGCATAAACAAAGTGGTCCTGGAAAGAAGCACCGCACTGCATGGTTTAACTTCTTTCGATACATTTCAAGGTTTTATTTGTTTTTAAAGTTTCGGTGACCTTTAATATTTGATTAGAACAAATTCGATTCCGAGGAAAATCCTTCAAACTGAGGTGAATTTTTCCTCAGCTGTATAACTAATAAAAATGTAAGTTTGAATTTTTTTTTTAATTTTACTTTAGTTACTACTCCTACTACTACTATTATTATTATTATTATTATTATTATTATTATTATTATTATTATTAATGAGCTTCAACCCTAGTTATAAAAGCAGGATGCTATAATCTCAATCGCTCCAACAGGAAAAATAGCCCAGTGAGGAAAGAAAGTTAGGATGTAAATAAACTACATGGGAAGTAACGAATAATGAACATAGAATATATTCAAGACCAGTAACAACGGCACTTATGCAAAAGTTTTTCTTTTCGTAACATTCACCTAATATTTTCACGTGGAAAAGTATGTTAAACGCAACCTCTTACAGTATTTTCACTTACTTGGTCCTTTTGAAATCGTACTCCGGCAAATTTAACGAACTGATGGGCTGTGCATAGTGTAGTGATACTTTTGTAACTCAGCTGACTGTTGTAACAAAAATTTGCTGTGATTAATTGGGTCTCTTGTTGTATTTGCGTTTTTGTCGGTTCGATCCTCGAAATATAATTTTTTTTTTTTTACTGTAATCATTTATTTTAGTCCTTTATTGATTAAGTTAGCCGATATACATTTGACCTTGTGAGCTGATAAGTCTAGGTAATTTGCATTGAAGTACAATAAATTCTTAATGCAAATCTTCCCTATTTGATAAAGAGCAAGTGTCTGGGTATATATATATATATATATATATATATATATATATATATATATATATATATATATATATATATATATATATTCATTCACCTTTGATCAGCGGCAAAATGTATAACTACTGTACCTGCCCGTCCCTTGTATTGGGTTGGAGGGAGTAGTCATACCCTGGGGAGAAGGGTTATAGTTAGGAAAGGGAGAAGGGTTGAATCTTTATATGTGTGTGCGCATATCTATCTACTGGCGTAATTTTATGACTGGTCACGTACACTAGTATGAAATAGTTAATGCTATAGCTTAGAGAGAAAAAATTTGTAATTCTCTTCAAGGAAATTTGTGAAAGTTATATGATTTAATTTCATATAAATGGGATGGACATGATTCTATGAGCCAGCAGCTTCTTTTCTCCTCCCATTAAATTTCCTTTATGTCACCAAAGGCTCAACGTGATCTTTGCTGGGTTTTGGTTACTAAAGAGTCTGGTCTTCATTGATGTACCCTTTGAATGTAAAGTGATTGTGTTTTTCATAAGCCTTTGTGTGTATTTGTTTTTACCTCGGTCAGGGAGGTTTTTTCGACTGGTCTGTCTGATAAAAAATAAGAAAAAATGACGCTCAAATGATTTAGAATCTTTTAAAATTTTCTATTCAGAGGAGTAGACGATTAGTTTAGTTTCTTACATTGAAGAACATGAAAAAAACGTTTAACACATTTTCTGAAAGACTAAATAATTCAGTTAATTTGGCTAAAAATGCTAATTGTGCCCCTTAATTTCTTGAAACAATGTGTGAATGCTGTGTATCGTGAGTTTAATGATAATCTCTGTTACGTAGATTTATAATCTCAGTTATTTTTCAAATATCTCTGCCAAGATGGGTACGTTTTTTTTTTTTTTTTTTTGGGGGGGGGGGGGTTAATGTTTTTTAAAAGTTGGGCCTCCCGACTGGCAATATGTTACAAGGTTTTGGGAGACACAGAGTCTTTTGGGGGAAATGTGTTTTTGGGAGCTTGTGAAATGTTCGGTTTTGATGGAGGTTTGATGTCTCCGAACGTTCTTTTTCATGTATGATTTACCCAGTTAGTTGAGAGAGAGAGAGAGAGAGAGAGAGAGAGAGAGAGAGAGAGAGAGAGAGAGAGAGAGAGAGAGAGAGAGAGAAAGAGAGAGAGATTGATTGATTGATTGATTTCCACTCCTAAGAATTTATCATTCTTACATACATATCAATTTCAGTTTGCAAATGACCTTGAACTCTTTTCTGCTTTCATGTTGTATATGTTTGAAAAATGTCTTGTACAGTATATCCTCTTTACTCTGAAATGGTTGGGGCTTGCTATTATATATTGTCTCTTAATTTTTCTCTTCCGGACCCTGACAAAAGGCCTTTGTTATATGCAAATGTGTTATCTGCGAGTTAGAGCTCCATTTATAGTTTTGAAGCTTAAGCATTTAGCTTTAGGAAGCATAAAAACATTTTGGAGTGTTGGTGGCATGGTAAGACCTCAATGCCAAATATTTCATTTGTCTATTTCTATTCCTCGAATTATAGAGAATCAGGAAACCTTAGGGCTCCAAGTTCGCACAACGCTCACGGCTTGATAGTTTTCTTTAGATTTCACATCCTCACTGTCCTTGGGAAATGAAGATTGAAATTTGGGTAGGACCTGTTGTTCCATTTGTTTAACCATCAGCAGCCATTGGCTATATCAATCTCCCTAGTGCCAGCTTGTGTCAGGAGAAGATACGTTGGTTATCGTACGTGAATATAGTCGTCTCTAGGAGAATGTGCGACAGTGTAATAATCTTTCAATCGACTCTGTCACTTATGAGTTACCTTTAAACCTTACCCTGTTTTTGGTGATAACGTTAAACGTATTCTGCATGATTTTTTTTCAACTTTTTCTTTGATTAGTTCAGCGTTCGTTCGTGCAATGTCCTTTTAAAGTAAAAATATGCAATTTCAATATGATATCTGTTGATCATCCTGTACATGCAAGTGGTGGTGCTGATTGATTACCTGTTTATCTTAGTTATTGTCATTTCAAAATAAGAATAACATCGCGTAACAATTTGGACTCGTTCATCCACTTGTAACGCAATTAACCATTTTTTGCCATTAAACCTCTAAATCTCCCGTCAAAGATATCTATTACTTTCGCGTGAAATGCGGGTATCTTGGGAAAAAATTTAATTAGTTAATTTATCTGAGAGACTCGAGATTTCTGCTTTGTTGATATCTGGGAATGTTAGCTTGAAAATATCGGAGTTTTTTCTCTTAAATTAGAAAAAATATTGAATTTTCTTACCCTTATGAATAATGTTTTATAAATGCATGATCAGGTCTTACAAAAAAAGGTGTTAAATATTGTGTTCCTTAAGTTGGAAATACGCAATTTATTTCGAAGTAATTTATCATTCATGAAACCCTTTTGAGATTATATAAAGCGAAAAGTAAACCTGCGTGTTCGTTGTGTGAGTGTCCGAACATTCTTTAATAATGTATTGAAGAACCTTATGTGTTTATATAATCTATGGTAAATGATTAGCGTAGGTTTGAAAATTTACATATTAAGTGTCCCTATCGTGTATTATTATTATTATTATTATTATTATTATTATTATTATTATTATTATTTGCCAAGCTACAACCCTTGTTGGAAAAGCAGGATGCTACAAGCCTAAGGGTTCCAACGGGAAAAATAGCTCGGCGAGGTAAGGAAATAAGGACATAAACTAAAATAACAAAAGGAAGAAAAACAAGATAGAATAATGTGCCTGAGTGTACCCTCAATCAAGAGAACTCTACTGATGTTATTTATTTCTTGAATATATATTTTAACTTTAGTAGGTAGATAGATAAATACTGTATATCTATCGATAGATGTATAGATAGTGACCGATAAGGTTTTGCATACCTAGACAGACAATTAAATTTTGAATGACGATGGGAAAACGAAAATGTTAAATGCAGTCGTCTATATCCAGTTCTTTTCTTCTTCCCAAAATTTTATGAGAATTGGATGGGAAAGGAAGATGAGTGGGTAGGGTGTGTTAGGACTAGATATGTTCTCTCGCACAAGTTGACGGCAGTAGGAATTGGCCATAAGATTCCGAATAGGGGTGGGTCTATAGGTCCCCTTTTCTAGACATTTATATTCATTGGAAAAGCCCCAAGTGATGCAGATATATAGTGTGAAGGATAGCCTCAGAGGTCATGATTTATGGGAATTGTTCTTAAAGGTTTAAAGATTACTCTTGAATGACGTAGACAATGGACAATAGCAATGCCCTAGCAAGACAATGTCCCTCAATTCCTCTCTCCATCCAAGCTAGGACCAGGAAGGGCCAGGCAATGGCTGTTGATGACCC
Organism: Palaemon carinicauda; assembly: GCF_036898095.1. NCBI lineage: Eukaryota > Metazoa > Arthropoda > Malacostraca > Decapoda > Palaemonidae > Palaemon > Palaemon carinicauda. The sequence continues at coordinate 93,615,608 of NC_090727.1, read as the reverse complement.
AGCAAGTAGACCTTTAGGCTCCATCAAACCCCCATCCTTAGATCACAAGGATGGTGAGGTTGCAAAAAATACAAGAAACTATCGAACATGAGCGTGAATCGAACCCCAATCCTGCAGACCGCCAGGTAGGGATGTTTCCAATAGGCCACCATAACCCTTGTGAAATGTTAACCTTTTTTGTTTGTGTTACGCAATATCCTAATTAAAAAGCGTTTACCTGACACACTAATAACCGAGTTCACATACTGTATTTCCAGTTGGAGACTCGTTGTTTCAATCACTTAGTGGGCGGATATCTTGCAGGGTATCTGTGCGTTACTAATGTAATAGAGATATTACAGTTGAAAGGTCAAGGCTAGTGAAGGCTGTTATTCCTTTAAAGAAAATGCATTTTAGAAACTGAAGTCTTGTCCTATAAGACATCGATGCTTTTATTTCTATATCCTTAGGAAGATTGAAATTTTCGTTTAGATTTTGGATCCAGAAGCTCTTTTGATTTACTTCAGATATGTTGGATTCGATTGATGTTTAAGAAGGTTGAATGATTAAAATTATCTATAAAGTAATTATATTTTTACACCATTCGTATTTTTAAATAAGGCATTCTGAAGTTCAGGTTTGTTTGATCCAGCGGTTGACTTATGACTATAGTGGTAGTAATTTTCCCTTTTTAATTCCCCATCTACTCTTGTATGCTAGGAATAGTTTAATGGTTTTTCAACTGCTATGTGTCTAGTATCATCTGTACTAGCCAGGGACACCCATATTAGGTTGGTTTGCTGTGACCTATCAGACAAAAGTCTCCCAACATCACCCATCCTCACTGGCCAGCGTGGTGATGAAAACTTATACCACCTCTTTGAAGCTTCTACCTTCAGTTTCTTTTTTAGCTCATAAACGGCAGAAATAAGCGACGGATAAGTTGGCTACGTTATTTCACATCGACTTTGATGTCAAATACTGTATATACACACATGATCAGCACTGAAATCACACCACCACCGAAGCCATCACCAAGGAGGACTAGGTATTAGCTGATGGTAATCTGCACTTTATGCTTTCTTACTTTTGCCTCAGAAATTAGCGTGTTACCCCTTGGTTTTATATCCTTCTTCATTACAGAACGGAAATTGATTATTAGTGTAAATTCGTCGGCTGACGAGCTAAACATTTCTGCAATAATCTTTAATTAGTCGATTTATAACTGGACTGGAATTTTAATGCCTTGATGGCTGGAAGTGGCTCAGGGATTGGAATTTTTTTTCTCATAAATGAATTTAGTATTCAGTATTAGGGTCGTCTTGTTTGTCGTCAACTTTCTGTATTGTCGTGCAGATGGGGATTCGCAAAAACTATCGTACTAATCTCTTGGATAGTACAGTGCAAGACTTACCCCTTGGTACAGTGGTAGCTTGCATTTCTAGCTTTCGCATAGCGGCAGATCGATCCCCGCTCAGCACCGGGAGTTTAATCTGTTTACAGGGGAATCCATTGCTGAGGTTGGACACCGCTGTTGTGGGAATGGGGTTTGCCCGACTGACGTTCTGGTGAGTATATATTCTGATGAAACTGGAACTGAAACCAGCCGCCTTTAACCTTTATGTTACCTTGATTTTATTATTTTTCTTATGTCGAAATATATTTTGACGTAGGTCACCGTAGTAGACGCTTAACCTTTTGCATTTCATATTTTTATTGACGTCAAAGAACCAATCACAATTGGAGTACATTTTAACTACATAATAACGTCCCCTATTTATGATGATGATAATAATAATAATAATAATAATAATAATAATAATAATGATAATAATCATTATCATCATCTTATAATGATAATCTTAAAATGAAAATCTTGTTTGTGTATGACTTAAAATTTTAAACATTGAAATTAAACATGGCGTTTGTTTGAGATGGGCAGGTTGGTATGAGAAGGGAATAGAGAGAGAGAGAGAGAGAGAGAGAGAGAGAGAGAGAGAGAGAGAGAGAGAGAGATCTGTTTACGTTAGCATCAGAAGGTTAAAAGGAAATCGGTTTATCTCTCGTTGTGGCGAAAAGGGACTGAAATGAAATTATCCCTTTTTCGGGTAGTGTTGGGGAGGGGGTAGTGGTGGGAGGAGGGGGGCGCTGTTAGAGACTGGGTAGAAAATGCATCCTACCCGTCTTGTGATAATTTTTTTCCCATCAAGAGATCACAGATCATGAAGAGGGCCTCCTACTTTGAGGGTGCGTGTATAATATGGGAATTAACTTACACATATTTGAGTTAATCATGAAAAAAAGTTGATGCATATTTTTTCCGGGAATGGGTTAGTACTGATTTTCCCTTCTTGCAAACGCGTGACAGTGGATGGCATTTCGATCTGTGCTATATGTTATAATAATCCTCTTGTTTTTAATATACATTTTCTTTTCACACAAACTAATATGCCGTAGATTAAGCTTTTATTTTGTGGGAGTGTGAGGGGGTTCCTCCCTACATCTTTCTGCTTTGGGAGTATTGGGAGGTTCCCTCCGTACATATTTCAGCCCCCTACAATCATTCTTTATTTGCAATCATTCATAGTTATATGTATCAATGGGCGTTTGGTTTTAAATGAAAAGAAAAAAAACAACAAATGGAAACATACACTAATGATTGAATTTTTATTATTATTATTGTTGTTGTTGTTGTTGTTGTTGTTGTTGATATCATTCGAAGTGATGAGATATCGTTAAGACTCCAGCTTTCTTAAACAAAAAATAAGAAATGATTAAAACAAATGCACAAGATGTTCGCTGAAAGTGACATTTTACGGGGCAATTATTTCCTGGTTACTAAGTAGACGAGTAATGTAATTTTCTGGTAAATATTTAGCGCCAATATTCTTTTTAAAGAGCTTTCGTGTTGAAACTGAGACATAAAACTACTTTTATTGCTGTCCATATTATTTGGGATAAGATGCCCAACCTGATATATGTTCTGTTTGTGGACACTCACTCACCAAAGATCTCTCTCTCTCTCTCTCTCTCTCTCGTCTCTCTCTCTCCTCTCTCTCTCTCTCTCAACTCCAGCCCCTTTATCTGAACATGCATAATTACTAGTGACGTAACATTTTTTCCAGTAAGGAGGGTGAGTGTTTGGTGTTTGGAAACCTGATAATGGCTCATCAAGGATATTGACATTCCATTAAAGATGTGCTTCTCTGTGGAAGAGATCGTAATAATTGAGTTGGAAAGAGTTTTAAACTTCTTTTTTTTCGTTTATGAACACTTTCTTAGTCGAAATGAAAATGTTTGTTCATTAACGTATTACTGAAGAATCTATATACCGTTGTCTGGCTTTCATCCTCATCGAGTCTTCAAATTAGGTGAAATCTAGACTTGCCTTAATATGCTGGATTAACCCTAAGGACAATTTTTATGGTACAGTTACAAACTCTGGCAATCGAGATAACTGATCGAGTGTTACTCCAGTTAACAATATTGTCTTCCTTATTCCGTTTCGTTGCTTTTGTTATTTTCAGTAGAAACAGGGATTATTCAATCTTCTATGCATACATGAATTTAAAGATTTTATTTAATTGATAACTCAAAAGTTTATAATGAAAAGTTATTGCAATTTAGATCAAATGAATTATCATCATCATCTCACACCCCTTTTAGTCTATATCTAAAGTATATTTATGTTACGGAAGTTTGGAAGCTATTGTCTATATAAAACATGAAGAGGCAAGGGGATTGACGTAACAATTCTGTGGATAAAAGCCAAAATATATCATGAAAAACCCTCAACAAAGGA